>NC_058403.1:119549046-119664774 GCF_002201575.2 Neomonachus schauinslandi
GAGTCTGTGACCCTAGACAAGGTCCTCCGCCCCCCTCCCCACTGGATCCTGACCCTGTGACCCTAGAAAAGGTCCTCTGCCATGCTCCCCACTGGATTCAGAAGCTCTGCTAATAAAAAGAGTTTGAATTTCTCCCATGGAAAAACAGTCTGGCTTCAGAAGGAACTGCATCCTCTGGGCATGAGATCCTTTACTGCAGATCCCTCGGGGCAGTGTTTCCAACATTTGGGTCACTCCGACATTCCCTCCTCTGGTTCTTGCCATATGTGGATACTATCTGTACTTTATTTACTTATTGTTTTTATTATTTACTTCAAATAAACCCACTTTACTGAGTTACCCTTGTCTTCAGATATTGTCACTTACATGAGAAATAATAGGTTTGACATGCTAATTGTATGTATTCTAATACACAATGAAATAAATCACCCATGTTCACCCTGTGCCATTCAAAATCACTTTGCACGCTGCTCATTCAGAAATACTTCTCGAGGGGAGGGTTAGAGTGAAAATCACCATGGTTTCTTCCCACCTCATCTTTCAGATGATCAGGTCTATGCCAGGCTTTGCCCCCTGCAGATGCTGGGGCAGAGCCCACCCCTCACGTTGCCAACCCTCGCTCATTGGCCTTGGGGGATGCTGAAACTCAACACCCCAGAATGTGAAATGTGCACAACCCAGAGGGGATGTGAGGGCAACTGGACTCCATTGTTTAAGGATGAGAAGAGAGGAGGGAAAGGATGGGGAGGGCAGTGGAGCACAAATGAAAAGAAGAAACTGAGAAGAGGGGAGTGGGAAGGCAAGGAGCACACCTTCAGGCCAAGGTGGGTGTGGCATGTAGTTGGGCCACCTCCTAGCTGGGTGGCCTGGTGCCATTATTTATTACTTTGACTATCACTTACTTGACTTTAAGTAAAATCTGGTTTTTACTTAGCCTTAAGTATTAATAATATCTGTGAAATAATGGTTCAGAAAACAACCACAGGGGGGCAATGCCCCTGCCCCCCTCACCTGGGCTGTGCTGGGCTAGACAGGTAGCAAAATGGGCCTCAAAACTGTGACTCTCTCTCTTTCCTTTCAGTTTTTGTACAGCTCTGTAGCTCCCATCTGAACACCCAGGGTCGTGTGTTCATGAGGCTTAAATCCTCCCAGGAGCCCACATGATGCCCACACAACGTGGGGAAGGAGGGATGGATCTGGTGGCCCCCAGAAGAGCAGAGCGGGGCCCACCCACCCCTCATCCCTGCTCCTTGGCCCCCTAGCCAGCTTGCTTAAAGAGGAGGACCCATTGCCAGGAGGAGCATCCACCCCAGGTAGCACCTACCTCACCTCTCCCCAAGGATGGTAAGAGACCCACTGTGGAGGGAAGGGGTGGGGCAGAGGCTCTCTCAGGATTATCTTCTCTGCTGCTCAGTCCCTTCTCCTATGCTCAAGGGCGGTAAAAACTGAGTGAGCTCAAGCAAGCAGAATTTCCATTGTTAGTGCAGCCCCCTCATGTTGTAATTAACTTGCTTGAAGCCACAGAGGAAGGAATCAGACATAGGTCGCCTTGACTCCCAGCCCATTGTTCTCTGCAAAGTGGCTTTATCTCAGTCTCCCAACCCCGCCAGCCTGGAGCATACTGCAGTACCTGGGAGCAGAGCCCTAGAGTCAGATATCCTCAGTGGGGCGCCTGTCCTGCCTCCCAACTCTCCAACCTTGGGCACGACCCTCGTCCTGTCCATTCCCCATAATAAAACAATAACACTTCCCTCTAAACTCCTGCCAGGAGGAAAGGAACCACGTTTGTAAACACGAAGCACATGCTAAGTGAACACCAGCTTCTTGCCAGGACCTGATGGCTAGTCCACGCCGAGGACCCAGAGCACGGCATCACTGTCATCCTTGTCCTCTTATCGAGGTGCACTTTCTCCCAGCAGGACTGGCTGGCTTGTCCAAAAGCATGCTCCCAGGAGACAGTTATGGAAAGATTGCTCAGTGAATTGAACAGCGAGACCATATCCCAGGCCTGGACATTTCCAAATAGAGCCAGGAGGTTTGAGGGGCACACATGGCACTCCCAGGAGACTCAAAGTGTCATCCATGATGGATATTCTGAATCATTCCCACAGCAACTTCCACGGACAGACTTTGAGGGAATAGCTGATCCAGGGTGCAGGAAGGAAGCCCAGGACATGCTCTCTTTAAAAGTCCCCTGGGTGGGGTGCCTGGGTGGCTCGTTTGGTTGAAGGTCTTACTCTTGGTTTGGGCTTAGGTCATGATCTCATGTGCTGTGGGATCAAGCCCCATGTTTGGCTCCGCACTCCTCACTTCAATCAGGGGAGTCTGCTTGAAGATTCTCTCCCTCTGCCCCTCCCCTCTTGCGCCTCCCCCGCCCCTCTCAAATAAATGAATAAATCTTTTTTAAAAAATTAATTTTTAAAAAAGCCCCCTGGGTGATTCTGAGGCACAGCCAGGCTTGAATAACTGTATCCTTGTTTATTCAATAAACATTTACTGAGCACCTATACTATAGGCTGAGCATTGTCTTGGGACCGTATACCAAAAAGAACTGAAGAAATCAGACAAAGCAAATGGAAATTACATTATTGTGTGATGAGGCAATAAAGGTGAACACAGGGGGCTATTGTTCCCATTCATAACAAAACTTTAAAACACAATATAACTTTTAAGCACATCATCAACAGAAACCTTAATGGGATATATTTCCTTTTGTGTTTGTTTCTGAGGCTTTGCCCTTGGCTCAAAGGAACCACACAAGGCCTGGAGTCATGGATGGCCCAGGCTCCTTACATTTCAACAATAAAAAAAGAAAGAAATGTGTTCATTCACTGAGTGATTTAGGAAAGTGATTTCATACAGAAGTGCAGCAAGTCACCATAAACATTTTCAAAATGTCTTCAAACTGGAAACAGATTTTGGTAATGAAATGTTCTCTGGTTCTCTGACTGATACATGTCACCCAGGCTCAGAGGTTTACTAGAAATTCCTTCTCCCAAACAGAGCTGGGGGCTGACACTAGCCAGTGGGTGAAATGTGTGAAAACCTGTTCACGAGCAGAGCTCCTTGGAAGCCAACAATCTGAGCAGTACAGCTGGGGAGTAGATTTCTTTTTGTCTCCAGATTCTGCACCATTTTTTCTTAAAGCTAAAGAGCTTCCGTTCAGTTCTCGTCACCAAGGCGTGGTCTTCAACCTGGCATTGCAGTGCCCTGGGTCTATCTTGTCCTCCCCTGAGCTGCTCTGTACACAGTCTACCCTATGCTGTCGGGACCAACCATTTATTGAGCACTGACTATCTTTTGGGGAACATGCCGTGCTTGGTGTTCACAGCAATCGCCACAACACCCTTAGGAGGTCATTGTCATCAGCCCACCCTTAAAATCAAGAAACAGGGAATGACTCTGGATCAAAAATTTGCCCAAAGCAACACAGCTGGTGACAGAGCACTGCTCTGCTCATTCCACATCAGGAGAAGCCCAGTGCTGCTCAAGATTCTTCCACCAGGTCACTTGACCTGCATGACTTCAATGCTCCCCACTGTTGTCTGGGTCAGGCTCACATTTTCCAACCTGGCATTTGGGGGTCTCCCACTTCCTCCCACAAAGCTCTGTTTCACCTCCCTAACCAGCATCCTCTACATCTCCCTCCTCCTTTCCTGTCTTTCATATTATGTCCAGCCTGCCTCTGAGCCTTAATTTCCTCCTTCAGAAACTTTACCTCTCTCTTGAGACTAAGCCTGCCCTATCCTTCAAGGATCATGTTCGGCTTCACCTCCTCCAGGAAGACTTTTGTGGCTGTTCCCTAATTATGTTCCATGTGTTAGTGCTGTGTTCCTAATAAGATTTAAGTTCCCAGAGCAAAGGTGTCATAACTTCATCTCATTATTCCCCCATATCACCTGACACTATGCCAGACACCAAAAAGCCCTTGACCTGCATTTGTCCATCCACTGATAATGCCTTTATTTTCCCCCCCATCGATCCTGGATGGAGCAGATTTATCATTTTAAGAAGCTAAAAAGGAAGGCCACCAAATGGAGTAGACTTGAAAATGCAAGGCTTTAATTCTCTTTCAGTGTTCTGGGTGTTGACAGCCTATTGAACTAACACAATCATTTCTCCACTGGGCACATCTGAAGGACTGTCCTGGGACCAGTGCCCTCCTGAAGAAGTGAGGGTTGGGGTATAGATTCAAGGGTCTGCACTGAGGGGAGCCACCCAAGTGTTTAAACCAGGGTACTCAGAGACCACATAATCCAAGGTCAAATTTCAATTTCAACCTTGGCCAAGAAGGGAAGCCAGGGGTCAACCCAAAAAGAAGAGAAGGACCAAGTTTGATTTCTGAAGGGTGACACAAGGCCACACATAGGAAAACAAGCCCTGAGTAAGAATCCCAAGAGGTATGGGAAAGCAGAACATGAGGTGAGAGGGTGAGTAGAGAGCAGGGCACAACGACTTATGAGTTCGGGCTGTGTTGTACATGAGTAGCCTCTAAGCTGACAGGTCTCCAGGAAAACCTAAAGAGACTGAACAAATAGGAAAATGGAGCAAGCACCAATGAAATCTGATTTGTAAGTTTTGCCTCAGATATTCTACTGCAAGCTGTGAAGGCCTCTCCCAGAGAGTCCAGGGAGAGACCCAGGGATGATGCATGACATTACCACATCCATTGTGACAGGTCAAGCCACCCTGGTGTTGAAAGTCTCCCAGGCACCTCAGAACCATTGGGGTGGAAGCATCTGGGGTTAGGGGAAGTGATAGGAGGGGGCCAAGTGACAGCTGCCATGGAGAGCTGGCTTCCTTTGTTTTCCTGCAGTTATAATTCTATGAAGGTCAGCTCAAATGACCTTGAATGTCAGTGTAGACTTGGTGGACATAAACGTGAAATGAGGTGGGGGTGAGAGATTGTGGCTCAGCTGTATTCTAGATTAAAAATATAAGACTTTCAGAAAAATGTCTCCCCCAACAAGTTATGGCATGTCCAGGTGCCACATAAAAGTCAACCTTGATATACGTGTTCTGTGCAAGAATAAAGGAGACTCTGGATTATAAACTGTGTCTGGAACTCATTGTCTGGCCATTATCAGAACAAATCCCATTCTCAGATAATGGACATCTGTTAAATCTTCCACTCTTAATAGAAAATGTTGCCTGTGGGACAGAGACTTTTATGATAGCACCATCTCTTCTGTGATAAAAATGTTCTAAATCTTATTTTAACCAAGTGATTGTGTTTGCATCTGGTTTTCTTAGGAGGAAAATATAATGGGCCACAAAAGAATCAGATGTGTCAGAAATGTCACAGCATAATGAAGGGCTGGTGAGATACCAAACTCTCCTGCCTTTAGGCTTCCATCCAGCCCACAGAGATCAATGGTTCCAATCTCCTTAAAATCTGGACTCTTTAACCTGAACAGTGAGACCATAGGGATATGGCCTGAGTCTAACCCTTACAGTTTATACTTTAATCATGCCAATGTTTCAAAGTTTGCAAAATGTTCCAAACATTACCATATCTCCCTACTTGACACATGCTGCCTTCTTGAACTCCTTCCCATGCTACAAATGACTTACCTTAGCCACTTAACTCAAAACTTACCTCTTGTGAGAAGCTTTCAGTAACATTCCTCTCTCATCTCTAGATGAGTTAGGTGTCCCCTTTGGGGACTCCACAGAACCTAATGATGATCTCTATATAAGCCTCAACTTAACTATGTAGGTTTGTTTAAGTTTTGTTTCCTCTGCTTAACTTTGAAAGTACATTCCAAAAAAACGGGGGTCTATCTTATTCACTTCTCTATCCAAAATATGACAACCTAGCTCATGGGTGACTGAATGGATGAAGACTTGGATAGGTAGAAGCGTGGACATGTCCACAGAGAAAAATGGAGTCCTCCAATGCAGGATGACAGCAAAATAGGCAGTGGCTATTAAAAATTTTCCTAGGACCTTAAAAATATAAATTCAATAAGCAGCATGGCTGCAATTCATATTTTTAAACTTTAATTGGCTCATGAGCCTAATCCTTAACCATACCCCCGGACTCTTTCCTAATTTCAATGACCTTTTCCTTGACTTATTGGGAAAATTTAATCTAATTTCAGGATCTTCTTTCTACCTTCTTCACTTAAACTCAACAAAGGCAAAATAGGCACATCACAACTCCTGTGTGCTTGGTCTTAAATGACACTGGTTCCTGATTCAGAACCCTACTCCAGCTCCAAAATCCTGCCTCAGATATCAACCGTGATCCTCTTCCCCCCATTTTTAAGATCTCCTCCACAGGACAAAAGGTCTTCAAACTATCTTTCTTGTGAGCAACTAGGTTTGAATTCAAACTCTACCATCTGCCAGCTGAGTAATCTCAAATAAGACACTTAAGTTCTCCAAATCTTAGAGATATTTAAATGTTTATTTAAGGGTTCTTATTGATAAAATGAGGATGACTACAGTGCCAACCTGAAAAGGCTGTTGTGAGGAGTAAATGAGACAATGAATAAGAGGTTCTTAGAACTGTGTGTGATACACAATGGCAACTGATATGTCACTGGGATCTGCCAAAGACACCTGTGTACTAACAGCAAATGAGAGCAGTGCCTAAAGATTAGGCAATGGCAAAAATCTTAATTTTCAAGAAATGAGAAAGCACAGATTCAAAAATACATGTTGTAAGATACACAATGATGCCCAGGAAAATCATAGGAAACATCTTAAAAAGACAGTTTATATTCTCACCAAAATACTAGCCAATAGGATCCAACAGTACATTAAAAGGATTATTCACCATGACCAAGTGGGATTTATCCCTGGGCTGCAAGGTTGGTTCAACATCCGCAAATCAATCAATGTGATACAATACATTAACAAAAGAAAGAACAAGAATCATATGATCCTCTCAATAGATGCAGAAAAAGCATTTCACAAAGTACAGCATCCTTTCTTGATCAAAACTCTTCAGAGTATAGGAATAGAGGGTACATACCTCAATATCATAAAAGCCATCTATGAAAAACCTACAGCGAATATCATTCTCAATGGGGAAGAACTGAGAGCTTTCCCCCTAAGGTCAGGAACGCGGCAGGGATGTCCACTATCACCACTGCTATTCAACATAGTATTGGAAGTCCTAGCCACAGCAATCAGACAACAAAAAGAAATCAAAGGCATCCAAATTGGCAAGGAAGAAGTCAAACTCTCACTCTTTGCAGATGATATGATACTTTATGTGGAAAACCCAAAAGACTCCACCCCAAAACTGCTAGAACTCATGCAGGAATTCAGTAAAGTGGCAGGATATAAAATCAATGCACAGAAGTCAGTGGCATTCCTATACACCAACAACAAGACAGAAGAAAGAGAAATTAAGGAGTCGATCCCATTTACAATTGCACCCAAAACCATAAGATACCTAGGAATAAATCTAACCAAAGAGACAAAGGATCTGTACTCAGAAAACTATAAAATACTCATGAAAGAAATTGAGGAAGACACAAAGAAATGGAAAAACGTTCCATGCTCATGGATTGGAAGAACAAATATTGTGAAGATGTCAATGCTACCTAGAGCAATCTACACATTCAATGCAATCCCCATCAAAATACCATCCACTTTTTTCAAAGAATAGGAACAAATAATCCTAAAATTTGTATGGAACCAGAAAAGACCCCGCATAGCCAGAGGAATGTTGAAAAAGAAAAGCAAAGCCGGCGGCATCACAATTCCGGACTTCCAGCTCTATTACAAAGTTGTCATCATCAAGACAGCATGGTACTGGCACAAAAACAGACACATAGATCAATGGAACAGAATAGAGAGCCCAGAAATGGACCCTCAACTCTATGGTCAACTCATCTTTGACAAAGCAGGAAAGAATGTCCAATGGAACAAAGACAGTCTCTTCAACAAATGGTGTTGGGAAAATTGGATAGCCACATGCAGAAGAATGAAACTGGACCATTTCCTTACACCACACACAAAAATAGACTCCAAATGGTTGAAAGACCTCAATGTGAGACAGGAGTCCATCAAAATCCTAAAGGAGAACACAGGCAGCAACCTCTTTGACCTCAGCCGAAGCAACTTCTTCCTAGAAACATCGCCAAAGGCAAGGGAGGCAAGGGCAAAAATGAACTATTGGGACTTCATCAAGATAAAAGCTTTTGCACAGCAAAGGAAACAGTCAACAAAACCAAAAGACAACCGACAGAATGGGAGAAGATATTTGCAAATGACATATCAGATAAAGGGCTAGTATCCAAAATCTATAAAGAACTCATCAAACTCAACACCCAAAGAACAAAGAATCCAATCAAGAAATGGGCAGAAGACATGAACAGACATTTTTCCAAAGAAGACATCCAAATGGCCAACAGACACATGAAAAAGTGCTCAACATCGCTCAGCATCAGGGAAATCCAAATCAAAACCTCAATGAGATACCACCTCACACCAGTCAGCATGGCTAAAATTAACAAGTCAGGAAACGACAGATGTTGGCGGGGATGCGGAGAAAGGGGAACCCTCCTACACTGTTGGTGGGAATGCAAGCTGGTGCAGCCACTCTGGAAAACAGTATGGAGGTTCCTCAAAAAGCTGAAAATAGAGCTACCATATGATCCAGCAATTGCACTACTGGGTATTTACCCCAAAGATACAAAAGTAGGGATCCGAAGGGGTACGTGCACCCCGATGTTTATAGAAGCAATGTCCACAATAGCCAAACTGTGGAAAGAGCCAAGATGTCCATCGACAGATGAATGGATAAAGAAGATGTGGTATATATATACAATGGAATATTATGCAGCCATCAAAAGGAATGAGATCTTGCCATTTGCAACGACGTGGATGGAACTGGAGGGTATTATGTTGAGTGAAATAAGTCAAACAGAGAAAGACATGTATCATATGATCTCACTGATATGAGGAATTCTTAATCTCAGGAAACAAACTGAGGGTTGCTGGAGTGGGGGGTGGGGTGGGAAGGATGGGGTGACTGGGTGACAGACACTGGGGAGGGTATGTGCTCTGGTAAGCGCTGTGAATTGTGCAAGACTGTTGAATCTCAGATCTGTACCTCTGAAACAAATAATGCAATATATGTTAAGGAAAAAAAAAAAGAAGAAGAAGAAGGTAGTGGGAGGGGAAGAATGAAGCGGGGGAAATCGGAGGGGTAGACCAACCATGAGAGACGATGGACTCTGAAAAACAAACAGGGTTCTAGAGGGGAGGGGGGTGGGAGGATGGGTTAGCCTGGTGGTGGGTACTGAGGAGGGCACATGCTGCATGGAGCACTGGGTGTTATGCACAAACAATGAATCATGGAACACTTCATCTAAAACTAATGATGTAATGTATGGGGATTAACATAAGAATAAAAATTAAAAAAAAAAAAAAAAGACAGTTTATAAGCCCTTAGAAAAGAAAGTGGTAATCCTGAGGACACAGAATGGACTTATTAATGACAAACACGCCAGGTTAATCTTAACTCCTTCATTATATTGAAAGTCAAACGTATGCATTAATAATTACAATCATAGCAAGTACTTATGTACTTACTATGTGCCATGAATCATTCTAAGCTCTTTACACATATTAAGTGGTTCAATCCATGCGGAAGCCCTGTGAGGTTGGTACTATCAATATCTTCAATTTACAGATGAAGATACTAAGGCACAGAGGTCTTAAGTAATTTGCCTAAGGTCACACCAACTATAGGAAGTATCAGAGCAAGGATGTAAACTGAAGAAATGCAGCCCTAGAGTCTCCGTTCCATGAACTACACTAGACCGAGCATACACACCTCCACTCTGCTATTGCATTCCCACAGCAGCAGACGTTGCTAATCAATTCCAGCATTCACTGCCACTGAACAGAGATACAGCCTAAACATTCTTCTCAAGATAGTACTTCAGAGGAACTGGACCTCAGTTGTGGGCATTATCACACCAGAGGAAATTCCTTTGCCATTTCTGCCATTGGCATGACATATTCAAATGGCCATAAGATAATAAGCAAATTCTATTATGATATTCTTGTAAACTATGTGGGGAAAAGCCCCAACATAGATGTGTGGTTGGTTGACACATATAAAAATGTCATACATCTCACTAATGGGTCAGTGCTTATCTGAGGAGATCTCCAGGAATTACCACAAATGATCCATACGTTAGCTGGTTCTACATAATGTGATTGGTCAAGGACTTGCGCAAAGGCCTAAAGCACAAGCTCTGGCAAGTACACAACTGAGTCACACAGAAGAACCTAGTTCAAAACCTCTTCTGAGGCTATAAATCCTAGGGAGTCTTCAGGGGTCAAGTTTTTAGTCTCTAAACATAGTTTTATGGAGCCTGTACCTACCCAGGCTTGTGTGAGATCCTGGGGGCCGCAATGGAGGCTTAGAGACTTTTTCTAAGTCAGGAAATGAGGTGTCCGCAGAACCCTGGCTGGGATGCTGAGAGCCAGTTACATTGGTGGAGGGCGGTGAGCGATGGAGGGGGTCAGTTAAATGAATCAGCCTTCCCCTGAGAGGGAAGATATAAGGTGCACATGTACCCACTTTGCCACAAGAAAAGGCAGAGAGCACACCACTTACGCTGACTCATTGGGACTTGACCTAGTAACACCGGAAGCTCACCATACAGATCCTAGCACCTAGCCACAGACCATTAATGTGTCAACCCTCTGGACAGAGTAAGTTGTACTCAGAGGACTTGGATTCTCACAAAAGGTGTCCATAGCCCAACTGGCCCCGCCCCACTTCTGAATGAAGATGGTCCCAGGAAGATAAGACTCTGAACAATGTCCTTAGGTATTGGATATTGTCTTATACAAGAGCCCTACCTACATATACACAATGAGGAAAGTAAATAGATCTAGTGCTGGCCAAAAAAAACTCCCTGGGAGATACCGAGCCTTTTAAGTTGCTGGCAAGAAAAGGCTCCTTGTGCAAACACAGGAACAAAATGCTCCAACCCACCATTTTTCTTTCAGCGCAACAATGCAACAGCAATGACACCCATCTGTTTGTTGATTTCTTTTCTAAGTCAGGAAATGAGGTGTCCACAGAGACCCTGGATGAATAATGCATAACAATTGCAAACAACATCAACCCTCAATTAACTGTACCAGTAGAAGGAGGCTGCAAGAATTCAAAATATCTGACAATCCTAGAAGAATCCTATTTCTCTTTGGAAATGTTGGAGAGGTAGATGGTAGGAGATTCAATCACACACACTGGAAACAAATTTCATGAATTACCACACTCACATATACACAACTACATGCAAGTACATACACTTATACACACACACACACGCACAGGTTGCATAAGTCCTAGTTCAAAAAGTGACTGGCCTTCCTTAGGAGGGTCCCACATTCCCTGTCACTGAAGGTGGGTAAGGAGGGGTGGAAAATGCTTGTTGCAGATATTGGAGAGGAGATTCCAGTATCTGATGGAAGGACTCCCTTCAGGCTTCCCTAAATTCCCTAGAATTTTTGTTTCAGGATTTGCTCAAGTTTAGCAATAGGCTGTATCCTACATCAGTGTGCCTTGTACTGTGTAGTATATCAGACAACCCTCAAATACGGTCTCCTTGAACCCGCGAATTGGATGAAATAACCATAAAACAGCAGCACGTTCAACTGCAGTTGTCTGTGGCCTTGCTTTCGGACAGATGCTGGCAGCCTCTCAGCTACTGTAGGAAATTAGATTTTGTCAGGCAGCTGGAATACATATGAATGCATATTTATCCATATACACCCCTACTCCTCACATTAGTGACAGCCCACAGAGATTAAAGAACTTGCCAGAACTCACAGAGCTTGTTAAGGGCTTCACTGAATAGGAATCCCATCCTTCCATTCTCTGTCCAGTACTCTAGCCACTTCCTTAGGTGGTAGGAAAGGACACTGTGCTGTTTATTTATTTAATATGATCATATCCTCACTCTTGGCCCCATATATATATACCTCTCCGTCTTTTAGTCACCAGGACAGGATAGTGATGCTGCAAGCACATGTTGGCGCCTCTCAGGAGGGAAGATATAAGATGCACATGTACCCACTTTGCCACAAGAAAAGGCAGAGAGCACACCAGTTATGCTAACTCATTGGGATTTGACCTCCTAGTCCTCTGGGGATATACACAGCATCATGAAAAGTCTACATCCCAGATCAAGAGAACGTATTACTTCTCTTTAGTAAGAGCCTTCTAAAGGCAATGAAGAATGTCTCCCACTGATCTCTGATTTATGTTTCACATCAAAAATATAAGTACCAAGACTCCACCTTTGATGCTTACCAAATGGAGGCAGAGAATCAAAGTTTACTACATAAAATTTTTTTTAAAAGATAGAAGGGAAAAAAATTCTCAAAAAAGATTGCTGAGCTCAGGACACATGGATACCAATATTCTCATTCTTGTTATTAGCCATGGCTGTGTGCTGCACACAGATGCCTCTTAGGCAGGGAAGAGCAGACAGGATTACATTCCTGCTTACTCTCCTACCCTGAGGCACAAAACAGTGCTCAGTGAGTGCCCACCTGCTGGGAGTCTGGAGCAGTACTTGGCCTCCACCTGCTGCTCCAGTTAAGCTGTTCTAGTCATTGCAGCACTCCTAATAGGCTTGTGGTCTCCAAATAGTTGGTGAGAAATGCCCTGCCCAGACACTAACTCCAGGCAGGTGGAGGGCGGTGAGCAATGGAGGGGGTTAGTTAAATGAATCAGACAACAGGTAGTTATATCTGCATTCCATATAAAAAAATAAAAATAAATAAGTAAGCTAAATCCAGAGGGATTTAGCAAGTTGCTGAAAGCCAAACAGCTATCAAGCAACAGAGCTTAATAATTTAACCCCTAACTCTCTCTGATCTCCAGAGCAGAAAGATGGCTACATCCGGCAGATCAAAATGAACAAAATTCAATCCCTTCCCCCAAACAGATTCTTGTAGTCTCCCTTTCTGAAGATTTCAGAAGTACTTCTAAAGGAAGTAGGGTGGCATGATATTGGGGCACAGCTGGGAAGAGGGAAGGGAAGGGAAGGCCATGAGTGCGGGTGGAGGCAGGGGAAAGGGGTGAGGAATTCACTGATGTGACCTACCAGTGCCTGGGGCTGCAGGAACCCAGCAATTTCCTTTCCTGATTCCCTAATAAATAAAATAAATGCCTCTGCCTCATGTCACAGCTTGCATTTTCAATCTGATTCATGGGGAAAGCATTGGCAGGTAATCTTTATCTGTTTCAAGTGTTTAACTTTTCACGCAGAATACGACAAATGTGCGTAACAAGAAACATCAACCTTCGTGTTAAGAACAGAATCTTTCCAAACAAAGAAACAAATGAAACTTCCCAATACTTTCAACACTTTTATATTTTCTATCTTTTCTCCATTGTTCATTTTTAGTAGTGTCTTGACAGCCATGAGGGATTTGCCCTAATGGAGAAAAAAACCCAAACTGACAAATGCCACTTTAGTACAAAATGTCCTCCACTGAATGTCTCTTTTCTTGCAGAGAGCCATCACTTTCTCCTACATCTTCACCTTTTGTTCCATTCTGTCATCAACAGAAGCTTCTTCCTTTCTTTTGGAGGCCCATTTTCCATAAAGAAATTGTGTGTTTGTGCTACCCTTAGATCACTGTGCGTGCTGTAGAGTTGAGGATGTGGGAGGTCAGCTAGCCCCTATCCAACCTGGAGACTCATTTGCACACATAGAACTTCCAGCATTCTCACAGTGTCGGAATCAAAGTTCTGCTTTGTAAACTTAACTACCTGATAGGGATCTTTGACCTTATTGCACAGATGAAGAAAAAGAGGCTCAGAGAGTTAGGTGTCCTATAGCTGAGAAGTGAAGTGGGTTGAAATCTCCCCCATCACATCATTGCCCTTATCCTGTGGCATAACTGCACCCATCTTATTCTTGTGGCAGGCCATGGATATCACCTAGCCTCTGTAGGACAGCACTGATTTTAGGGCATCTGGAGTGGTGGCTTCCTGGAGACTTCATGGGTGGGGAATGAGCAGCCACAGCCAAAAAGCCCATGGGGTTGTAGAAGCCTGTGAAGGAGGCAGCACCATAGACAGAATGGAAACATCCAGAAGGAAGCTGGGGTTAGGTCAGAGAAGCTGAGGATCCTAGGAAGTCAAAGGAGACATAGGCTGGAAGAGCATTAGTCTCGATGAAAAAAGACCCATGGATGAGGAAAGGAAGGTTGAGTTGGGATGAACATGAGCCCAGACAGGACACTGCATAAATAAAGTTAAGACCCACTGTGGCTCAAGGAAAAGGGTTGAGAGCTGGACACCTGGTTGCTGTCTTCCAACATTCATTCAATGTTGCCCAGGCACCCAATATGTACCAGCTGCCCCAGGAAGGTCCTGGAGGTCCAGAGATGATGAGCACATAGTTTTTGCAATTGGGGAGTTCATTCTGGAGATAAAGACTAGTAAACAGACAAGCAACATACAGTGAGTTAAGTGGGGTGATGGCAGAAGACCCAACTGCTGTCAGAGCCAAAGGAAGGGTTCTCATTGGGCCTGGGAAGGGAAGAAGTCTTAAGGAAGATTTCCCAGGTACCAATATCCTCTCTTCCATAAGGCAGCAAGAAACCAAGAGACTGGAATGTGAACCCCAGCCTCATACAGCTCTGCAACTTGAGTCTACATTAAATATTTTGTTCTTAATCTCCCCATCTGTAAGATGTGGATAACATGCCTCATACCACTGAATTGTGAAAAGAATGTATATAAACATGTCTGCCATAGTAAGTATATGTTAATTCCTCCCTGCCAAAGAATCAAGAATACTGGGCATCTGGGTGGCTCAGTCAGCTGCCTTGGCTCAGGTCAGTAGGGAGTCTGCTTGTCTCTCTTCCTCTGCCTCTCATTCCCACTTGTGCACTCTCTCTCTCTCTCACTCTGCTCTTTCTCTCTTAAATAATAATAATAATAATAATAATAATAATAATAATAGTAATAAAACCAACTCAAATAATCAAGAATACTCAAACTTATATGCACTGGATCATTTAAAAAGCTAAACATGAAAACCCATATATTTTTCCTTAGAATTTTTACCAGCTTTTAAAAAATAACTATTCAAACTTCATTTTTAAAAGATTTATTATTTTTTTTAGAGGGGGGGGAAGAGAGAGTGCATATGAGAGAATGAGTGCATGCGGGGGAGGTGTAGAGGGAGAGAGAATCTCCAGCTGATTCCCCGCTGAGCCCAGAGCCTAACCCAGGGCTTGATTTCAGGACCCTGAGATGATGACCTGAGCCGAAATCAAGAGTTGAACACTTAACTGACTGAGCCACCCAGGTGCCCCTCAAACTTTATTTTTAAAAAAAAATCTATATGTAAACTCTTATTTCTCTTTCCATCCATCCCAATAAGCTTTTCTATACTGCCCATGTTATATGAACATTCTACCTCTGCTTAGGTATTTCCGGGGCTTACTGTTATGTTTTGAAGGCACTTTCTAGATCTCTTAGAGGTTTGAGCTCACTCCTTAAACTTTTGTAATTATTGTGAATCAACAGATTCAGAAAGTCACATATACCATTCAAGTCTTTCTGGGCCTATGGTCCAGAGGCCATTGAACTGGTGACTGTAATGAAGTATGAAATACCAGGATGGTGATGGCGTCAGCAAACCATAGCCATGGTTTGATGAGTAGCTGTTGCCTAGTAGGTGCTGTGTTGGATGCCTTTACAAATATGCATGATGCTATTTCAGCCTTATAATCAGCCTGGCTAGGGAGATATACTTATCCTGTTATACAGATGAGGAAAGTAGCCAATGGTAATGCAGCTAATAACAAGCAGAACCAGGATTCAAAAAACAGGTCTTTCTGACATTAAAGATCATACTCTATCTCCAGTATTCCCTGACTTCCTCCGTCTGCATATACATTCATTTCTCAGTTCACCTGTTTAAAGGCTATGAAAATAAGCTTTAATTGACTCTAACAGAAAGTTAGAGATTTTCCCCCAAATTTCCATTCTCTCCAACCTATAAACTAAAAAGAAGTATCAAGTTCATAACCAGTTCAATAAAAATCATCCCAGAAATAAATGATTGTATTTATTACCATGACTCCACTAATACTATTGATTTTTTCCCCCGCACCATTTCCCTCTTCTTCGCTGGCTTTATAGACCACTAGCAGCAGGAGAGCTTCCCATTAACCCCACAGACAGCATTAATAGATCACGGTGCTGTCACTCACCCTCTTTTGTGAG
Organism: Neomonachus schauinslandi; assembly: GCF_002201575.2. Classification (NCBI taxonomy): domain Eukaryota; kingdom Metazoa; phylum Chordata; class Mammalia; order Carnivora; family Phocidae; genus Neomonachus; species Neomonachus schauinslandi. Next base: position 119,565,287 of record NC_058403.1, read on the forward strand.
TGAGCATAATAATTCCAGGCTGTGGTGCAGTTTCTCACCTATCAGTCATCAAGGCCCCCTGTTGGAGACAGTATACACATTACATGGAGCTCCTCAGATAGGCTGCGGTCAGCTTGCAATCCTGATTGAAAAGTCACCTTTAATTTTCTAGTGCTACCAGCAGTATATTGTATCACACTTTGGTTCCATGTTGGCAAAACTATGGGTCAGTTCTGCCCCAACCATCTCCCCTAAACCAAGAGACAGACACTGTGCGTTGGGTAACTCCAGATTCTAATTACCAATTCTTTAATCAACCAACCAGCAAAAACTAGTTCAGAGTCTCTGTGCTTACCACCTTGTTGAGGAGATAAACCAAACACAGGAGCAAAGTTAAAGGTTAGAGCTGATCACTGGGGGGTGCAAGCCCCTGCTGCAAGCCCCTCCTGATACTGATCTGCAGGAGCATGTGGGAGGGTGTTTTGTGAGTCCAGAAGACGGACATCAAGTGGGCTGGAAGGAGTCCCCAAATGCCACCTGTGTACACAGTAATCCCTACGTTCCCCCTTCCATTGTCCCTCGTTCCTCTTCACCCTGTTACCCAAAATTCAAGTTCTCAGTTGCTCCATTGCAGGGGAATTTCTCCACCAATTCTAGCAACTTCTCAGAGTTGGTTCATTTCCCTCCAGTTCCAACCACTTTCCCTGAGATGGAGCTGCAAACTTTAATAATCACAATCAAATCTGGATTGGATTCTAGGAGAGTCCACATGTAAATCATCAAACAGTTACATCCCAGCAGAGGAGCAAGTCAACCACTCCAAATGCTGGCAGCTACAGCTAGGTAGGCATTTCATATGGGGTGAAAGGACAAGAAGAAAGGGCTTTGTGGCAGTGGACAGAAGAGTATTTCGGGGTTGAGTATTTTCAAACCATGAGAACTGAGTGGGCTTTTCCCCTCTCCTCTAAATGAAGGGGATGCCAACAAACCCCTCCCACTACAGCACGATGGGGTTTTACAGGAAAGCCTCACCAGCTAGGCAGGGCAAGCCCTTCTCCTGCTCTCCCCATGGCTGTCTAAGAGAACTTCAGTTTCATGATCATTATGTGTAGTTGATTAGATACATCTTTTGCTTAAGTTTGCTTCTAATAAGTTTTCTGTGCTTTCCTTTTCATTGAATTTGGCCTTTTCCACTCATCTTGGAGGTAGTTGTCCTTGTGAGTTCAAGGTGGGAAATGCAACTTGAGCATCAAATGCTGGGGAGGCAGAGTAGAGAAGACAGGTAACCTGGAGCTCCAAAGCATGGTGCCTAGCTGGGCCTCACTGGATGTGCAGAGCATCATCCTGTAAGCCAGCTCTGTGTAAGGCAGCATTTGGAACTGTGAACCCACGGTTGCAAAAACCGTGGTTTCCATTTTCATGGTGTTCTCCCCCTTCAAGGTGTCCTCGGTCAAGCTGGGGGGGCCAGAGAGAGCTATAAAAATGCAGAAAACGATTCACACTGCATAGGCTAAGTGCCAAATAAATCATGCAGGCATTCACTGCTGTTGAGTTCGCAGGCAGCACAGTGTGGCCCAGGGGGATCAGGGACGTTTTCAGAAAGAAGCTGGGCCTTGAAGGGTGGAGAAGCTACTGCTGGGGTGGGGGCAGTCATTGATCACACAAGTGCACTTCCACGCAAGCTCCATGAGAGCAGGGATGCTCACAGAGGTATCCCTAGTGCCTAGAAGAGTGCCCAGCATATAGTTAGCCATCAATAAATATTTATTGCATGAATGAATGAGCTCCTACTATGCACCAGGCATTGGAGTTATAAAGATAAATAAGAATTCTTCGTCTCAGGGGCACCTGGATGGCTCAGTCGTTAAGCGTCTGCTTCAGCTCAAGTCGTGATCCCAGGGTCCTGGGATCGAGCCCCGCATCGGGCTCCCTGCTCCACGGGAAGCCTGCTTCTCCCTCTCCCACTTCCCCTGCTTGTGTTCCCCCTCTCTCTCTCTGTCAAATAAATAAATAAAGTCTTAAAAAAAAAAGAATTCTTCGTCTCATATAGCTTCTAGTACAGCTGGAGAGACAGAAGAGTAAGTGAATGAGTTCCGTTTAGAGTATTAGGTGCTATGGTGAAGCTGTGCTCTGGACGTGCATAACCACAAGCCCTGGGAAGATTCATCCACTTTGTCTGTTATGTCATATATTGGGAATAGAGAACATAGAGACCCTTCCCATTTAGACTATGTGAGTGAGAGCATGACAAGTTCAGATCTACTGGAATGCTCTTAGGCATTGCAGATCAAAAGCATTGAAAAGAAGGCCTGCCATTTGACCTAACAATTATTCTAGGTAGGGATTTATCTTAAGGTTATAAAGAGTAGGGATGTGCATATCAAATTAGCTCTAAGGTTGTTTATCGCAGCACTGTTTACAGCAGAAAGGAAAAAGAGAGAGAAAAAGCCCAACAATTCAGTATTGGTTAAATAAATTATGGTACATTCATACAGTGAAATACAATGCAGTCATTAACATACTATACCAGAATATGTACTAATAAAGAAATATGTCTCCACTACATAGTGACTTGAAAATGTAAGATTCAAAAGAAAACGTACTTGGTAAGATCCATTTTGTACAAATATATTTTTCCTCGAGAAAAGTCTTAAAAAATGTACTTAAGAAAGTTAAAGTGGGGGCGCCTGGGTGGCTCAGTCGTTCAGCGTCTGCCTTCGGCTCAGGTCCTGGTTCCTGGGATCGAGCCCCGCGTCGGGCTCCCTGCTCTGCAGGAAGTCTGCTTCTCCCTCTCCCTCTCCCTCTGCTTGTGTTCCCTCTCTCGCTGTGTCTCTGTCAAATAAATAAATAAAATCTTAAAAAAAAAAAAAGAAAGTTAAAGTGATTATCCACAAATGCTGAAATTGTAGGAGGGTTATCCAGGATGAACATGATTTTGTATAAGAAAAATATTTTTTCTTACTATTTTAATTAAAAAATGAACAGCCCTTCCCACTCCATATACACTCTGAACAAACACAACAAACTAAACTGGCTGCCTAGCTCCCATCAAGCGAGTGAAGGTTCCATGGCAATAGGGGCCATCTTCCCTGGCGACAGCCCTGCAGCTGGGATCACCTGCCCCAAGCCTGCCCCAGCCCTGAGTCAGTTGTGGATTCAGCAAACTCCACCAAGGTAAAGCCTCTTAAAGAACTGACACCTGGCAGGTTAGGTCCCTAACACTCAGAATCTCTGGACCATATCCTCTCTCCATTTCTCCTTAAAGGACTTATCCTCTCACTACTTCAAGCTCAAATGACCTCATTATAAAACAGAAAGCTCTAGAAACTCTCTAGTTTATTTATTATTTATTGATGATCTCTGGAAAGGACATGTGCTGGAGCAAATTCTCTCTCCGGCTGACTTGAGTAATTTGACAGCAAAGAGATTACCTCCAAGTGGGCAGAGAAAAACATGCTGGGGGACAACACAATAATGAAAACCTGTGTGCCAAATAATGACCAGAGTCCTCATTTTTCTCCTTAATATTTGCTAAGGATGAACCACCCAGATGGGCTTGTTTTATGATGGGGATCATAAAGGAGCCACTTGCCAACAGGTCTGCCCGTCAAGCGAGAGGAGTGTGGGAGGCTGGCGCTGACATCCATTGGCTGCTCAAATGACATGTCACTCACATCCCAAGGCAGGCCATTCCTTCAAGCTATTTTTGCATTTTTATAAGTCGTTTTTGCCACCCTGACTGTAGGACATTGCTCCTTGCGGTGGGTGGCTGAAGCGAAGAAAGCCAGTGACCAGAGCCTGAGTGTGTTTTCCAAACACACCCAGGCAGTCTGGAGAGGGTAGTTTCATTAGTGAAAATGGGTACAAGGCAGGAAGTGAAGGGGTGACTGCAGGGCAGCAGGAATTGGTGCCGGCTGAGTGGTGGTGGTATGGACCCCCCGTTCCTCCGCTCACACCACATCTCCCTTGTTCACATCCCCTAGTGACCGTGAAATGGAGAGCGGGAGGGAGCAGAGCCGAGCTTCCGCACCGGGGGAGCTGGGTTAGACTGGACCCCCATCCTCTCTCTATGCCCACAACCCTAGCACACAAGCTGTGTGACATTGGGCAAAGTCTTTAACCTCAATTCCTTCATCTGTGCAATGGAGAAACAGACACTGCCTAAGCAGAGAGTACAGAGGGAGCAGCGGTGATGGGTCCATTCCTGCCACAGGGTCAACAGTGGTCAACGGGGGCCTGTCTCTGATGTCAGAGTATCAGTACTTAAGGAGAAATCAACCACCAAAGGATAAACCACAGAAATCCCCCCATGTGTTTAGAAGTCAAGAAACACACTTCTGAATAATCCCTGGTCAAAAAAGAAGTCATCATACAAGCAGAAAATATTCTGAATTCGAGGATATAAAAAACAGATACATCAAAACCTGCAGGATGCAGCTGAAGCAGAATTTAGAGGAAAACATAGAGCCTCGTGTAAGGAAAGAACAAACATTAATGAGCTAAAACATCCATCTCTCTGAACTGGAAAAAGAAGAGTAAAATAAACCCAAAGATAAAGATTAAAGGAGCCACTAATGAAATAATAAGCATAATTTAGGGAAGGTCAAGAAAGCCAATAGTAGGTTCTTTGAAAAGGCTAATAAAAATGGTAAACTTCTCGGGACACCTGGGTGGCTCAGTCAGTTAAGCATCTGACTTTTGGTTTTGGCTCAGGTCCCGATCTCAGGGTCGTGAGATCGAGCCCACATCAAGCTCCACGCTCAGCAGGGAGTCTGCTGGAGATTCTCTCCCTTTCCTTCCCCCTCTTCTTTTCTCCCACTCATGCTCTCTCTCTCTCTAAAATAAATAAATAATAAAATCTTTTTAAAAAAATGATAAACTTCTTGTGTGGCGGGCAGGACATGATTGGGGTTCCCAGAGTTGAAGCCTCATCCTCTGCTCCAGGAAGATGAAAATGAGGGGGAAGACATGCGTCCATGAAAAGTATCAGAAAGAGATTTGGGCAGGTGAGTGCTCAGGCAGGAGGTGCAGAGCAGAAAGAGTCCCTGGACTAGGGAAGCTAGGGAAGCTACTCTAGTGGGGTTAGAAGGAAGACCCTGTGGGCTCCTACCATGAGAGCTCTTACTATCCATAGGGACTCAGATGACCTGAAAGAAGATTGCATCTTAGGGGCGCCTGGGTGGCTCAGTTGGTTAAGCAACTGCCTTCTGCTCAGGTCATGATCCTGGAGTCCTGGGATCGAGTCCCACATCGGGCTCCCTGCTCAGCGAGGAGCCTGCTTCTCCCTCTGACCCTCCCCCCTCTCATGTACTCTCTCTCATTCTCACTCTCTCAAATGAATAAATAAATCTTTAAAAAAAAAAAAAGAAGAAGATTGCATCTTATAGTGGCCGTAAGTGCAGGGTAGGGTGTCAAATGGAACTTGCATCCTATCTCTGCAACTAACTAGCTTTGTGACTGGGTGCAAATTGCTTAACCCCTCTGTGCCTCGATTTCCTCATCTGTAAGATGGAAGTCATATGAGTACCTCCTTTACAAGGTGGTCGTGTGCGTTAGAAGAGATTGGTACAAAGTGTATGCCCAGTTACCTTGAGTATTACTATGAATATTATTATTATTACACCTCTATGAACATAGTTTAAGGTACCAATTTGGGCAGGGAGGCAGAACTGCATTTTTGCAGCTAGGCCCAGAAAACCGGGGATCCCTCACTCCTCCATTCCCTCAGCAGCCATTTATGAAATGCCGCCTATGTGCCAAGAAGACAACCTTTCCCACCCAGGCTGTTGAGGAATTGCCCAGTAGGGACAGGCACCTTTGGTCAATACCCAGGCCGATGTATACCCCAGACTGGGCCTTCTGTCTGATACCACCATGGGCAGGGGGTAGGCAAGGTGAGAAAATACCCCTCAGATACTCAAGTGCCAAAGAATCAAGACAAAAATGGATAATAATAGCCCTGAGCAGAAGTGGCAATTTTTGGAAAATAAATATTTTTACCTAAGGAAAATCAGAGGTCAAATGGCAGATGGTAGCTTTGACGTCAGTTTTCATGCCGAGAGCTTTGGGGCTGGTGTTCCCAGGGCCAGAAACAGAGGAGGACAGCCTGACTCACCAGCCACCCCTGGGCAGCAGGACCAGCATCTGGGCTTCCTCTGGCAAGGACACACCCCCTATGCCTTCCCGAGCCTCCAGAGACAGGGCCTGCTTTCCACAGGGGGTAGGGCAGGAGTGGACTGAGTTCAGAGCTTTTCAGGCGAGTTCCTCCAGGCCTAAGGACCATAAATCACAGAAATGGAAAACAGGAGTGAGAAATAAAACCCTTGGCTTCCCTCGAACTGCCAGCCACTTTCTTTGGGCTGTAAATAACCACAGTTAAAGCACCCTTTGCGCTTCTCGGCAGAGAAGTGCATGAAAACATCTGATGTAAGGATTTTAAATGCTTAAATGCTCTCTGCCAACATCTACTTAACAGCCCAGAGCTACGTCATCCCGATCTTTAAGGAGAGCCCTGGTGCACCTCTCCCCCATCCCTCTACTGCCTCTGACCACTGCCCAGGCGACCCTGACTGGCAGGGGGCCTGGTGGCATCATGAATGAGGAGCAGGGGTCCATTAGGCCTGGCAGAAGGAGGGGAGTGGCACTGAGCTGAGGCCCAAACTGCCCACAGAGCCAGCTCTGGCATTCACCAGCCTGCAAGCCCCAGACCAGTCAGCTGGTGAGTCGGTGGCCAAGCCCAGACCTGAACCCACATGGTCCTATTCCCAAGCTCAGGCACATTGTCAGCACACACACTACAAGCCTACCCAGGAAACCTATCCTGTGACTGTGACTTTGGAGTTGGGAGTACCTTCTCCTCCCACCCCGCACCCTGCCTTCTCTCTCAAATTTCACCACCTTACAGCGAGCCTGGTAGTCCACTCAGACTTCGCTGATTCTGCATTTTCATTCTGCTGATATCTCCCGAGTAAGCGAATAAAAGCCATGTTTTGGATCGTGCGGATGACTACCTTTTAGCAAGAACCATCCCAAGTTGCTGCACAGTCATCTGTGTTTACCAGCAGGGCCACTGCAAGTGAAGACCCACCACATCACGTACCACGGAAACAAAGATTTCAGAGTAATTTGAAAGGAGACAAGTGAGGGGGGACATTGAGTCCTCCAGGTAGGATAGGCAAAAACAGAGCTCGAGCAATACCCTCCACAGCAGTCTGAGCCTGTGTCCGGACAGTGTGCCTCAACTCATTAGCAACTAGCATGGAAGTAAATACCCCAGAAAGAATGTTTCTGCCCTCAGGTCCCATGATAATTAGATTAACTACTATTTAGTTCACATTTCAATAAGCCATGATGCTAACTTTATCTTCAAAGAAACTGGATAGCTTTGTGAGATTATCAATGACAGCATTTGAAGGGTTTTATTAATCATGGATCCAAATAGCCTAGACAAACAGGCAAAGTTTAAATGTATTAATATAGTTTTTAAAGCCCATTTACGTAAGCAGAGCTTCCTTTCATTAGGTACTGAACTGAAAGTGCAGATTTTGTATATAAAATTGAATCCATGTCTATACAACTCCACTGTTAACATCCACACTTCAGTTTCAGCAGAATATACCGCACATCTTATAAACTTAATATTGTTAACTTGAATTTTATTGGTTTTGTACTTGCATGTAATTTATACATTTGATTTTGATTTATAGAATTATAAGAACTATCAACCTATGAGGTTGGTACTTAGTTCAATAGTTCCACATTTTGGAGAAACATCATAATAAAAATAATTAAATTCAACAGAAAGGGTTTCTGAGAATTTCTTTTTCCCTTAACTGGATCAGTACATTACTCAGGTTTGCGAAACACTGACACAATGAAACCCTAATGATGGGTTTTTAGGTCGTTTCCTGTTATTTTACTAATACAAACAATGTGCAATTAATCTCCTCTTCCAAGTATTTTTGTGTGTTTGAGCATACCCGTAAGATAATCTTCTAAGCATGGCAATGCCAGGCCAAAGTGTAGGTGCATTTACAGTGTTCATACATGCAGTCAAATTGCCCTCTGACGAGACTGCAATTACTCCTTCCAAACTATGTATGCAAATGTGTTTCCACACACCCTTGACACTTTTCATCTCTTTGCCAATCTGCTAATGTGACAGGTAAATTAAGATATATCAGAGTTGTTTTAATTTACACTTCTTTAATCAACAGAAGAATGAGCATTTTTCCATATGTTTATTTGCTATTTTTCATTTCTTTATTGTGTATGTCTGAACTACCTGTTGATGCTCTTTGCTGATTTTCTATTAGGTTGTTTTATTATTTTCTCATTGATTTGTTGGCTCCTTTTGCATTTAAGCTCTGTCTTCCAGGACAAGGTTACTTTGTCTTGTTTCTCACGTGCCTTCTGGCTTCACTATAGTAAATTTACTGGGTAGGCTTTAAAAACAGTTTTTAAGTAAAACACATGAACCTTCTTTCCTTTGTAGTTTTTGTTTCGTTGTAGCCTTTTCAGGATTCCATTGATCATCATTTAATACTGTATTCATCTAGAATTTCCTTCATGTAAGACATGAAGATAGAATTGAGATTTTTTTCTTCTTTCTAGATATCAACACAGATTATTGAATAGTTCATCTTCTCCTGCCGATCTGAAATGTCATCCTATCATAAACTAGAGGTAAATTCTCCCAATATTTGGACTTATTTCTGCACCCTCTGCTGTACTGAACAATTTTCTCTTTTTATGCCAATACCAATCTAATTTAAATAGTATGTATTTATGAAACCTTTTGAAATTTGGTAAGGCTAGTCTGCCCATATAAACCTTTTCTTGTATTTTCATAGATATTCCCATGTGTTTAATTTTCTGGGTCAGAAGCCTGCAATCTTTTTCTTAAAGAGACAGTAATTATTTTAGGCTTTTTGTGGGTAGCACAGTCTCTATAGTAACTACTCAACTCTGCCTTTGTAGCTGGAAAACAGCCACAGGTCATGTGTAAATAAATGAGTATGACTGTATCCCAATAAAATTTTATTTACAAAAACAGCAGTAGGCTGGATTTGGATGAGTCATAGTTTGCCAGCATCTGTTCTGAATGAACCCTAGTATCATTTTTGAAAGTTCCCCTACCTAAACAACTAAGTCTTATCAGTTAGGATTACTTGGAATCTAGGGCATCCGGGTGGCTCAGTCGATTAAGCGTCTGCCTTCAGCTTGGGTCATGATCCCAGGGGCCTGGGATCGAGTCCCAGGACAGGCTCCCTGCTCAGTGGAGAGTCTGCTTCTCCCTCTCTCTCTCCCTCTGCCACTCCCCCTGCTTGTGCTCGTGTGCTCATGTGCTCTCTCTCTCTCTTACAAATAAACAAATAAAATCTTAAAAAAAAAAAAAAAGATTGCTTAGAATCTAATGATTAATAGTGGGAGAATTTACATTTTTAAATGTTGACTCTTAGCATCCAAGAATATATTCACAGCTACATTGTTACTTCTCCATAAGATTCTGAAGTTTTCCACATAACTACTGCACATTTCTTATTCTGTATGAGGTATTTTATCTATTTTTATGTTTATTTATTACTGCACATGAAACTGTTTGTTCCCATTTACTCCTGTTCAACCACCAGTACAACCTACTAGTTTAATGCAAAACTTATAAGCAAATCTACAGACTTTCCTGGGATTGATAGAGAAATCCCATGGGACCTAGATACCCTCTGACACTGTATGTAACATTTATGAGGAAGTATATTTTCCTAGGAAGAGTCTATAGCTTTCTGCAGAGTCTCAAGATCACTACTCACTCAATCCCCTACCACAAATATGCAATCCCCTGACTTAAGGTGGATGAAGGCCAGGGTTTTGGCATTGAAGCAGGATCCAAATGTAGGTGACCAGGAACATACTGACTGCGGGGCCAGAGAGAGTGAGAGCCACTGACCTGACCTGGTTATTTGAGAATAGCAGTGATAGCCAGGTTTATGGAGTACCTTCCCGCTGTTGTCCATGTGGGCTGAGAGCCCAAGCATCCCAGAAGGCCTGTGGTCATCAATCTTGCCCTCATCCAGCTTTCCTGCACTTTCAGGCTGAGGTATCCTCTTATCATAGACTCTCTATACCATGCTCAATTTCTCCTCTTCCCTACGGAGCTTTGATCTACCTAACTGCTTACTGGGATCATAGACCGTCTACTGCCAACAGCTCTTTCATCTCCTGCCAGAACCCTCTCCTGGCCCTCTGATGGTCCTGTAGTCCTACCTTCATGGAGAAAGGCAGTATGGGTGCAAGGAGAGCACAGGAGAAAGGGTCCAACAAACCCAAGTTCAAATCTTGCCTTTGCTGACATGTGCTATAAAGCAAGATGTGAACTTCTCTGATCTCAGCTTTCTTCTGGTAAATTTCTTATACCTCCTTAGCATGGCTAAAGGGAGCAAAAGAGATAATGCATAAGAGCTGAGGGTCACTCTTATAGCAATGGATGGTCATAACTCATTTCTCATACAGCCAACTGGCATCAGTCAAGCTCAGTTTCTGCACATGAAACCTATGGAGACCCTGAACTCTACCCTTCCCCACCAGTGGGGTCTGCTTTCTGTAGGGGTCTTACCAGTCTATGCTTAGACTTAGGAGAGGTCTATACTTATACTTAGGAGAGGTCCACTGTGGCCCTGCCATTAGCCTGGTCTCAGTGTCATGCTGTACCCAGGACAGCCCCATGGGCATCACTCCCCTTGAGTGGGAGGCTTATTTCCTCACATTGCAAAAGCTGGCTTGAACTGAAAATGAATATAGGACAATTCTGAGATTCAGAACTTGATCTCAGGCGAGATTTAAATTTGAGTTTTCCTCTTGGAAGAGGAAGACTCCCTCATTGTATGAACTATGTGGCAAGAGACAATTCCTCCCCCAAACCCTATGATGGAGATTCTATTATCATCACAGAGACATACAGTGTTTAAGTCACATGCTTGAAGTAGCAACAATGAAATTTAAACCAGGCAATATGACATTAGAAGACAGGCTGTTCACTCTTTGCCATCTATGTGCTGGTTTCATAGAATGCTTTAAGTCCCATATAATTCGTACATTCCCTATACCAGGGAAGGTCCATAATAGACATTTAATAAATGATAGTTGCCCTTTCTTGAAGCAGAAATTAGGCCTCCCACCAGGAAATGACCTCCTATCAACTAGATATCACATTAAGAATTGGCCATATCTTCAGACACTGGCCATTCCATCAGGAACCGGACATCCCAATAGCAATTGGTCGTCCATCAGAAATTAGTCATCCCATCAAGATGATTCAAAAAGGTCATGCCCCAGCTAATGCTTCTCAGGAAGCAAACTGTCACAAGGTAGACTTCGATTCAACAAACATGTATAGTTCTTCAGGGGAAAGAGAAACAATGCATATTACTATCAAATGCATATAAAATCCAAGTACTCAGGGAACCTTCAAGTCTCTCTGGATGGGAAGAAGGTTAAGGCATAAACTAGAGGTAAACAGTCCATATAGAGCCTTGGGGTAGTCTATCATGTGCCAGGCAATGTGCTAAGAACCTCCAGGTGTCAGTTTATCTAGGCCTTCACTCTGAAAGCGTTCCTTGAGTCTACTTACGAATAAAGATTCTGAGGCCAAGAGCAGTTAAGTGAATTGTCCAGATTCCTGGAGCTTGTAAGAGGTAGGGATGGTATTCAAAAGCAGGTGGCCCTGCCCCAGGCCCTTTCCACCAAACTTCAGTGCTACACTTTACCTGGTGGCAATGGGTGCCCACAGAAACATATGACCAGAACAAACCCTGCCTTCTGCATAACTGCAGTGGTGGCCCTCCTCTGAACCTGACCTTTGCCTCCCTTGAAATCATCTCCTGAGGAGTATCTGAATATGTGTCTGCCACTGCCACAAGCGTGGGAGTCCTAGAGCAATAGAACCATGTCCGCAGTGCCAGCCCAGAGCTTGGAATAGAATCAAACAAGTCTCATGCACATAGTGTCAAGACTGTAGAGACACCACTTCTGCCAAAAGGGAAGAGCCTTCACGTCAACAAGAAAGAGGCATCCGAATGCGTGTCGCTATTTTTTATTGTTTTTAGGGAGGCAGCAGGATGAAGTGAGGAGACTGGTTATTTCAAGTATTCCAGGATTTCCATTACCTGAAGCCAGTGAGGCACAGACACCAACAACAGAAGCAGCCCCGTTTCTCCCAGGAAAGTGCCCTTCCTCAAACGGCCACCAAAGGGGAGCCCTTGGGATCGGAGGGAGTGACAGCCCCTGCAACCCAGGCATCTAATCGTCAGGCATACTCAAATTTACACTCAAATTTTCATCCCTCTTGACTATGTGTGATCACTGGGAAATCATTTCACCTTTCCGAGACTCCATCCTTTCCCTCTAAAATGGGCACAATGCCTACTTTCCTGGACTACCTGGAGGTTTACATAAGATCATTTATGTAACACACTTGGTACAAAGTAGGTTCTCAGTATGGTGGTTCCCTCTTGAGGCTGAAGCAGCAGTGTTGACATAGGACCGCAGAGACCAGCTTGAAGCGGATGAAGGCTGTGCATTGCCCCAACAACAGAGCGGGATAGCTGGACAAGAACGTGATGGCTGCAGAGAAAAACAGCAGTAACTGTTCTCAAAACAAGAACTGAAAGAGGTAAGGAACCCAAAACCGTTCTGCCCCAACCATGTGCCAGTGCATGGATGGCCCTCCAAGGAGGCAGTGTCCCTGGTGTAGAGAGGAGGCGGCTAAGGGCCAGTGAGGCTATGTAACACTACCACATCCCTCTGTGAGCTGGTGAGGCGCCTTCCCGTTACCCCACATTACCTTGTGTAATCCATCATGGAGTCACACAGACTGGGGGGTGCAGGAAGCACTGGGGGTCAAACTTCTCCTCCCTCAAGATTGATGAAATGCACTCCAGGCATCTCTTGCTCTGATTAAAATACACGGATGATAAATTACCAAACTCCTTGCCACAGAAATGTGAGTGATAGGAGGGCTGCTGACAACTGGTCCAGGGTGATCAGCACGGAAGGAGAAAGAACAGCGATGCACAGCCTACCTCCTCTCCATCATTTTCTGACTGCTAAATATCTGTGAGTGTTTGTGGGTGAAGGGCAATGAAGGCGGCACAGTGGAAGGTGATCTGGAGGTCATAGTGATCACAGATGAGTGGAAGCTGACAACATATTACACCTCTGGCTTAACTAAATACCAGGAGCCTAAGTACAGGGTTTTTTCTCCCAAGGTGGCAGAGTTAAAAATGGGAAGAGTCTGTCTTGTCAACCACCAGCCTCTCCTGTTTGCACCTATTCCCTTCTGATAAAAACATTCCTACATAAGAGGTTTGGTCCCTTCAGCCCGAATCATCTTCCTCTCTAAAATTTCTTCCAGGAGAGCATTGCCTAGAAATCAGCCCCACTTTAGCGTTAATATACAGGCATTTGTCTTCCTTCACAGGGCCGTTTCTTCCCTTGGCCTTTTCTCTCATTATAGAACAAGTTTGATGCCTGCAAACAGAATTTCAGGCATCAGAGGAAGATTGGAGAGAGAGTCTTGGAAAAACACCAGGAGAGGGACTGTGTAGCCTCCCTCTAGAAGTAGAAAGTGAGAGACTGCTTCTCCAGCTCACATCTGTTCCCCAAAACAGACAGGCTGCTTCTGGGCTCCCAGACGGGTGCCACAGAGGACAGGATGGAACATTTCAGAAAATATTCTTTCTGGACTTGTGCCTACCTGGAAAATTGCAGGATGGTGGAGTGGAAAAATCAAGGACCTTAAATTCAAGGTATAAATCACATCCCTGCCACTTTCTAGCCAAGAGACCATTATAAGTTCTTTAATTTCTTCGGTTACCCATTCTGTTGAATGGGCATAATAATGACTCCATTATCAGTTGGCGATGGTGAGCATTATATGGGATAGTGAATATAAAATGGATGGCAAATCATGAGACCTTGGTAACTATTTGTTCCCTTCTCTACAGCACAGCTGAAGAGAGCATACAAGATTAATCCTTCCATAGGATAGTAAAAGTAGCCAATTAAGATCAAATATTCCCATACAGCTTTCTATCTCTCATTGGGTCTGGTGCCCCACACTCCCAAGGCCACATTTGCCAACAGCATCATTTAGATGAATGGTGGTGCATTTAATGATCCCGGGGGATTGGGCCCTTTAAATCCCAACGCCTCTGGTCTCCTGGTTCCAGAGAGATTCTATGGAGAGCCTGAGAGGCCAGTGAAGGCTAGATGATGACCCAAAAAGAAAGGCAGATTTGCATCTCCCTCTGCCCCAGCCCTTGTGACATCCCCTCTCCAGGGAACACATTCAAGCATATAGGAAGCACCTGAAGTCTTGAAGTTATCAACACAATAGCTTTGTAGGAATCAATTTCTTGACCATGACAAGGGCATTCCTTTCCCATAAATGACTGTTAAATTTGCATTTGTACAAGTGCTCCAGGTTTCCAAAACCCTTTCCCCGACAGTCATGAAACTTGGGGGTGAGTAGGTGGTGAGGGGCTATCTGCCTGGAGGACCATGAAGATAGAGAAAGGCAGGACCCAGGTGGCCAGACCTGAGTCTCAAAAGTACACTGGGGATTGATCTCCAGGTGCAATCTGTCCCAGGCCCCCCTCACCTGCCCTCACCTCCCACACACCTACCCTCGACCCTGGCCACATGGTTTCATTCTGATCCCCCCATGCCTTCCACTTTGGCTGCTCAGTGTCTTGCCTCATCCACTCAGCTGCTCCAGTAAAACCCTGCCTGGGTCTGTTTGGAGCCTCCTCTGAAACTTTATATATATGTATTTGTGTATATATATGTGTATGTGTATACATATACACACACATACACACACGCACACACACATATATATATATATATTCAGAAAAATGTATATTGGATTTGACTGAAAAAGTTAACTTGGCTAACAGCCATGGAAGTAATTTAAAATAATGTTTAATGAATAATGTTTAATGTTAATGAATATACTGTTAGCCAAGTTAACTTTTCCAGTCAAATCCAATATACATTTTTCTGAACGTAGTACATCTCAGAGACTTTCTAAGAGCTTAGCTTAGATAGCTTAGCTTAGAGCTGTATTATTCTCTTGTAATTTGATTTAATCTATTCCATATCCATGGTGATACTTTCTCATCTTTAATCTTGTGTATTTGTGCTTTCTCTCTTATTTTCTTGATTATATCTAAGAAGAGCATGTCCATTTTACTGGTTTCTTCAAAGAATCAGCTTTTAGATTCACTTATAAATTCTAATGTTTTTCTATTTTCTCATACATTAATTTCTACCATGTTTATGGTTTATTGCTTCCTAATTTCCACAGATTTCTCTTTAACTGCTTAAGTTGAATGTTTTATTTATTTTCATTCTTTCTCATTGATCATGAAGCATTTAAGGCTATGGATTTGCTTCTAAGTACAGCTTTGGTCACATTCCATAAGTTTTGGTGTATAGTGTTGTTCTATTAATAGCTTGTAATTGTGGTTTTGATTTTCATTTGTACCCAAAAGCTATTTTAAAAAGCTTCATTTTTTCTTTCCATGTGATTACGTTTTATTTTGCTTTGATTTTCATTGTAAGTGCTACAACATGATTCTCCATAGGCAGGGAAGACATTCTTACTCCACTTTTCAGAAAGGAAGAACCTGAAGCATGGCAAAGTTAAGCAACCAGCCTAAAGCTTCAGAGGTTATTACCAATGAAATCAGAAAAGGAAAAATGAGATTCAAAACCTTTTGCATAAGTAGACAGCCCCCCAAGATGCTTATTCAGCAAAATGGAATGTACAACTGTCAGTGGCCTTTTCTGGGGCTAGGGAGGGAAGTGAGGAGTTTCAGCAGCTAGGGGCAAGGCCTATCACATGGCACATAGGTCCCCCGCTACGTCATGCTGAAGGGCAGCAACCAGAGCGCTCTGCTCCTTGCTCACAGCTCCTTCCCTGCACAGGGTGTACGGTGGCAAATGGTTAGTGCTCCATCTTTCAGACCAGGTCCAGAGCATCAGGAGATAAGGCCCTGGAGGGTCTTTGTAACACAAGCTGTCCAGATGGAAGAGTCGCACCCAGAGGGCACAGCTACATTGTCCAGATGGGACCAGTGTCTACACCACTTCAGATGTACTACTCCATAATTGTGTTGTCTAATCCTATGAAGTAGTTATCAGCCACCTTCACAGATAAAGAAACCAAGGCTCAAGAGATAAAGGAACTTACTCCAGGTCAGGATTGATATATATTTTTTTTTAAAGATTTTATTTATTTGAGAGAGAGAGAATGAGAGAGAGCGAGTACATAAGGGGGGGAGGGTCAGAGGGAGAAGCAGACCCCCTGCCGAGCAGGGAGCCCGATGCAGGACTCGATCCCGGGACTCCAGGATCATGACCCGAGCCGAAGGCAGTCGCCCAACCAACTGAGCCACCCAGGCGCCCTTTTTTTTTTATTTTTTATTTTTTTAAAGATTAGGTCAGGATTGATACAGAAGGGCGGTACTTCCTACAAGAGTGACAAGATATTGCAGAAGGACTTGGTGATGATTGAGAAATGCCTATTTCAGAGCAGACTTCTGGGGGAACTGTTAAAGATGGACCTGTAGAGTTCTGCCAGGGTTTTGAATCTCTATTTATATATTTACCTTTTATTTAAGATTTTACTTATTTATTTGTCAGAAAAAGAGAGAGAGTGCACAAGCAGGGGGAGCAGAAGGCAGAGGGAGAAGCAGGCTCCCTGCTGAGCAAGGACCCCAATGTAGGACTCAATCCCAGGACCCTGAGATCATGCCTGAGCCAAAGGCAGATGCTTAATGGACTGAGCCACCCAGGTGTCTCTGTATATTTACCTTTTACATGACTCATTTTCAGGGCATCTGGCTGCCTCAGTCGGTGGAATGTGACTCTTGATCTCGGGGTTGTGAGTTCGAGCACCATGTTGGGTGTAGAGATTACTTAAAAATAAAATCTTTACATGACTTATTTCCAAACTCCTTTCCTAAGATGAGAAGCGACTTTACCCAGACCTGGGGACTATAGTGCATTTGAAAAATTTAGGGCGGTTGCCCAGCACATGGCAGGTGCTCAATACACATGGGGTTGGGAAAGTTCCCTTACTCCTTTCACCCTTTTGCTTGGGGCTCAAGCTGGAGGATG
The DNA here is from genome assembly GCF_002201575.2 of Neomonachus schauinslandi. NCBI lineage: Eukaryota > Metazoa > Chordata > Mammalia > Carnivora > Phocidae > Neomonachus > Neomonachus schauinslandi. Next base: position 119,582,447 of record NC_058403.1, read on the forward strand.
GTGGCCTCTGACTCTTGCAGAGTCAGACACAGTAAAGTGCCAGAGCTGGAAGAGCCCATCTAGTCCAGGGGTTCACTATGGGGATTCATGGATAGAATGCAGGGGGTTCCTAAAATTTGGCTAGGAAACACTTGTATCTTTATCCTCACTAATCTCACAGCAATTCAGAATTTCCTTCATTATGCACGTAGGCCACAGACCACAGTAAGCTGTGGGCCTAGGACTTGGGACTTTGTGACTAACTGAAATCACAGGTGTTTGGGTGGCACATCACAGTTATCACCGACATCTCAAAATATCAATTATGTGTACCTCTATTTCAGAATTTATATGCATCACTACTTCTACCCACAACTAGATTTTGTCAACGTGTTAATAAATAAGTACATGTATATAAATAGTTTGATAACTATTTCTATATAATTAGTTTCCTTTATAGTCGAATGTATTTTATATTACTGATTAAAAAAACATTCTTCTGAGAAAGAGTTCAAAAGCTTTACCAGACTGCTACAGAGATCCAAGGTACAAAAACATGTTGAAGAACCATGGTCAAGGATAAGGAAGTAGGCCCAGAGAGGAGAAGTGAGCCACACAAGATCACACAGAAGAGTCAGGACCAGAACCTAAATCTTCCAACCCTACCAGCATGTGATTATCTTACAGACAGTGGGGAACAGGAGGCTGCAGGCAGTGAGTGCACAGCTCAGTTATATGCCACAGCTCAGACTTGGGACAGCTCTGGGAACAGGGGTGTGGCTCGGTCGGCGGGGAGGTCGGGGCGGGGCAAGGAAAATGGAAAGCCAGCCTGCAGTCTGCAGCCCTACCTGCTCAGCCAGGGAGGCCTTCTGAGCAGCAATTACAAATATTTATTATTTGTTTTCCTGAAGTCTGCTCACATGGAACCAAGTAATAGATTAAATGATCTTTCAGTGGCCACATGAGAGTGTGGTGGGGCTTGATTTGTCTGTATAGTTAAAACCCACATCACGTACTTGTGTTCTTTATAATTGTATCTGAGCAGTTCAGGGAGATAATATAGTCCCTCACAAGGGTTCTTGTTTGCCTATAGGACAGGAAGCCTCTAATTCGGTCCTTTTCCCTGCTACCTGACACTTGCTGAGATCAATAACTTGGAAACAGAGATAAGGTGCTTCTCAGAAGAGGGACATTCACTTGTTTAGGGAAGACTGACATCATTGCCACCCAGCATTTTGCAAACTGGGTGCCTGGGACTCCCAGCACACACCCACCATTCTCCTGGCCTTCCCTGAATGCCTGACTCATTTCACTCATGCTGAGCCCTCACTTGGAATTCTTTCTCTACACTTCTTTATCACCACCACTATTTAATAATAACAATAACAACAACAATAATAATAATTGGGTAGCAATTCCTATAGCTTGGGGACTGTTAGCAGGCAGGAACTCTCAGTCTATAAGGGAGGCTGCTGTATCAACAACCATTTTAATACTACTGTGTGATCAATGTTATGAGGGGGCAAACACAGGCTTCTGAGGCACTTTGGCAAGTCTTGAAGAAGTGTAGAGGCCAAAGGAGTTCTAGGCTGAGAGAACAGCACATGCAAAGGCACTGTGGCAAGAAAGAGCATGGCCCACCCTGGCCCAACTCCCTGGTGCATTCTGTGTTCATGTCCCAGTAGGCTGTAACAGTATGGATGGGATTTCTTGGGGAGGAGGACTTCTGGTCTTCTTGTCTTATAGCCTGGCAAATGTTCTGATAGGAAAGGAAAAGTAGAGAGAGTATTCTTGGAGGGGGTTCCAGCCCAGGAGAGTGGTGCAGGGGATTTTGGCCTCCAGCTCTAGGAGAACACCTGCTCCAGACCTGGAGAGAAGCTGGGCTGGTGGCAGGAGTGTAAGCCAGGTTCCTTTGCACAATCCACAGCTGTGGAACCCTCAGGGCAATTGGAAGATCCTCCATCTGGAAAGTCAGGAACATCAGATAAAAGATGGACAAATTGAGTCTCTGCAGTGCTGGGCTCTTTGATTGAGCCTTTCTTTTCTTTCACGTCATTATAGAGCATGGGGGCTGAACGGATTTGTGGACCTGTGTTAGCAGCTGAGTACTGCTCCAGATAAAGGAAACTGTCCATTCATATGTCCATTCACATGTCCATTCACATGCATTTAGCTGCCTGCCTTTAATTCCTCTCCTTTGAAGGTTTATCTACCACATTGGTGGCAAGACAGAATTTGATCCAGGAAATTTCACGTTGAGGAAATGATCGACGTTACTATTTCCGTGTGAATCGAGGTTAGTCTTTGAGGAGAACCACTGAGGTATCTTGTTTCTTGGTCCCCAAGCCGAGGGACGGGTGTCTCCTCTTCTCCTCTGCTCAGGGTTTCCCTCTGCCAGAGCACTGATCCAGTGTCCGGTCACAGTCTGTCCACTTCTCTGCCATGCTCTCCAGGCCAGAAATTCACTGAGGGCAGGGATCATGATTCATCCTTTTCCACATTCCTTTGGCTTGGTGCAGACCTGGCCCTAAGAGATACTCAGAAAATGTCAAGTGGCACACCCATGAACCTCAAGCCCAGAGCTCAGTATTTTTGTCTTTGAAGCCCAAATGTTTCCCTGTGTTGCCCACCACTGATTCACACCAGGTACCCGGCTCAACCACAGGCTTTGTTACTCCAAATCCCACATAAGGAAGGCCCTTGGGGATGTGCCCAGACACCAACAGTCTTACTCAAGCAGCCAGACATGCAGCATCTCTGCTGGGCTAGGCATGCATTAGGACTTATTACACCAGTCACCCCCCTCTGGCCCTGCCATTGCGAGGCTCCAGTGGCTCAGCCAGCCAGGAAGGGGTAGAGATGAGACCCCCCCTGCACGCCCAGGGCTCCCACAGGTCTGGAAAAGCTGAGGCAGCCCTTGCCTTTGCAGGGCATGTTCATTCATAAGAGGAATTTGGGGACTGTACTGAGGCAGTTCCTTGTCAATTTTGCAAGATGGCAGTGGGGCAGCCTTGCTAATAATCTTGGGAGACCTTCCTCCTCTGATCCATGCTCCACCATCCTTGCACAACCCCCTCCACCCCCCCAGGATTGTCACACCTGATCTCATGCCAAGTTTACTCTCCTGTATGTGGAGGACTAGCCTTTCCACCGTCACAACAATATCCCCTTGGGACCAGGCTATCAGCACAAATAAGGCATAATAATGCAAAAATAAATGATAACAACCCTTTATTGAACTCTTTTTTTATGCTAGGACTCTTGCTGAGCTATTTATAAACATGCTATTTAATTCTCCTGACAGCCCACGAAGAGGGCTCATCATCCTCATCTGTAAGATGAGGAAACTGAAACCCAGAGACTAAGCAGTTTGTCGAAGACTGCAGAGCTGATCAGGGACATGGCTAGGGTATGATGTCAGGTCCTCCTGAAAGCTGTCTGTGACGATGTTCTTCTTAACCTCATTACCAAGCAAACATTCTTCCTATGTGAATTTATACGTTACTTAGAGTCCCTGACTTTTGTTTAAAATACTGTCTTTGGACATTCTGCTTTCTTATTAAACTAATTGCTTCCACAGCAATTTGGGAGATCACAGATCAAGGACCCATGGAAGCAGCATGGGAAGGGGAAGACACAGGCCCAAAGACCAGGCCCACCTCAGCCACCTGCAAGTGAATTTCATAAACAGGTCAGTTTCTTCACTGCCCCAACTTCAGTCCCTCACCTGAAAATGGGATAATCATACCCATCCTGCCATGCTCAGAGGAGGCCACCATGAGGACTAGACATGATGTTGAGGGCACAAGGGCACAACACGGAGGCCTGAGGAGGCAGCCTGGGCAGGGCTTTGTGGTCCCCTGGGACCTCCCTGGGTCCCCAAGTAGCTCTTACTGGGTCCCCTGCTCACGAGCACACTTCCCTCCACCAAGAGCATGCCTGTGTCCCAGTTCCCCGCCACACCACGCTGAGTCATCCAATTCAGCAGTGAACACACCCTTATTGAGCTCCTGTTGTATTCCAAGCACAGCCCCAGGCCCTGGGGAGCCGGCTGTGCATGCAACACCACAGCCCCGCCCTCGTGAGGCTGCCAGTCTCCTGGAAATAAGACCTGACACTCCTTGGGCACTAATCATGGGCTAGTGCAGGTACTCGGAACTTTGCTCACTTGCCCCTTCCCGACAAAAGTCTGAGGGAGGAGCTGGTATTACAGTCAAGGAAACCGAGGCACTAGAAGGCAAGAGTTACCCAGGGTGATCAGGCGGGAGGCTGTGAAGCTGGATTTGAACTGGCCATCTGGTGACAGAGCTCACACACTCTGCTGCCACATGTCTTTGTCCGGTTTCTCTCAAACCCTTTCACCTTTCCCTCCATAGTTTCGCCAACCTTCTCCAGCTCTACTTTCTACTCTCTCCCCCTCCCTTGGCCCAGGTCCTCATCCTGTCCTTCTGGAAGCACAGCAGCCTCCCTCTTCCAGCCCCTGCCCAGCTCCTATCTAGCCTCTCATATCTCTACTCTGCCCTGCAGTCCGCCCTAGCTGAGTCTCAAATATCTAGTTATATAACCTTGGCTTGTAAGGCCCCCCGTAGTCTGTCCTGGCATGTATTTCCACGTTTCTCCCTCGGTTCACCAGGTTCAGTTCACAAAAGCTGTCCTCCAGGCCAGTGGGTCTAAAATGTTTGTGGAATCACTGGCTTTTTTGAGAAGCCAACAAAAGTTATCCTTCCCCAGGAAAGCAGCATGTGCAAGCTCTCCCCAAAGTTAGCACACTGTCCCAACTTACGTCACCATGAAGACCTCTGCCATAGACACACAGATCTTACTGTTTTTTAATTCCTTAAACGCACCATGTGTCTTTCCATCCCCCTCTCAGCATCTGTTCATGCCATGTTCTCTATGCACAATGCTTCCTGCACATTCATTCCCATCTAATAAATCCTAGTGATCCACCAAAGCTGAGTCCCAACATTACTAGGCCAGATGAGCGCTTTCCTTGATGCTTCCATCCATAGCTCCCCACATGGGACTTCAGTGCTCCCCTGCCAGGAATTTGGGACTACATTTCATTTCTACCTATCCCATTGGGCCCCTCAAGGGCTTAGCTTTCTCACGATCTTTCACGTCATCTAGCACAGAGCTCTGTGAACAGTAGGCACGCAGTGTTCAGTTTTTGAAAAAAACAAAAACAAAAAACAAAGAAGATTCTGGATGCTAACGAAAAGGACTTTCATCATCTGGGCCCCACTAATAAGGCCTTGCAGAAGCTGGACTTCTGGAAAATTTCACCAGACATAAGCCTAGAAAAATTATCTCTTGCCTTTGCCATTTGTTAGAGATATAAACATCGCATACCCACCCATTACTGCAGTGTTGGAATTCCTACTTCCATCTCAATTTTGTTAGTAATGGTAACCTAGTTTATGGGAATCTCTGACTTGGAAATAAGGTCAGATCCTGATAATTAGTTGTGATCCACATTTTACATCTGATAATTAGCTTATAGCTACAGTGATAATTGGGCCCTACATTTTTGGGAGGTGGCATATTTTAAGAAAACCAGGTACTCTTCATGTGCTCTGATCTTCTCTCTGCTTTGTTAAGAGGTTGTTAAAGTGAGAACTATAACATAGGAGAAAAGTGAATACATTTGCTCTCGAAGATGCAATTAAAAACAGAATGCAAACATGACTAATGAGGCGATTAACTTTTCAAGAAATATTATGCAGGAAAATCAATTCCTGAATGTAACATTTCCACACTAAGAAATTCAGTTTGGTGACATCAGTGACCAAAGGGATCTGGGAAGAAAAGACATTGCTACTGGCAGGAAAAGCCAAGGAGAGCAGGGAGACAGCCATGAAAAGCACCCATTTCTTTCTAGCATGGTCTGCTCAGCCACAACACATTTGCTATTATAAATGTTCCCATCAGTGACTGCTGCATGTGTGCTGTTCTGAGTCATTCTTTTCAACATGACACTGCTAGAAAAGCATAAACTCAGGCATCAGGAGCACTAGGTTCAAATCTCAGCTCCACTGGTCACTGCTAAGTGGCCTGGGATGGTAGAAGGCATTGCTCGATTTCTCCATCTGTGAAATGGGGATAATGATACTTGCCTCATGGACTATGAGGATTACATGAGATAATCCACATGGAGTGCCTGGTATGGAGAACAACAGGCCAGTGTGTCCTCAAGAAATTGCTACTGAAGCTGCAGAGAAGGGAAGGCATGAGACATCTCTTATTCCAGGAAGAGGCTCTGCCATGAGACAGGGGTCCTAGCAAGGAGAATTCAGGAGTCAGAAGCCTGGGCCCTTCCCCACCATGCCCTCTGAGCTTAAGCCAAGTGATCTTGGGCATTGGTGTCAGGCTTTCAATGCCCATAAAGTGACAGCATTCACTAAACCATTTCCAAGGCAGTTTTAGGAATCCAGCACTGTTCAGTGCTACAAAATAGTTCACATTTTTTCCAAACAGTTTGTAACTAAATACCCTGAATGTCCTCAAATATGATCTATTCTTGACTTATTTGGGTTTGGTCCATAGCTGCAGGTGCCCATAATTATACTGCAATAAACAGTCTGATTTGTAGCCCTGAAGGGCCTCTGAGTTTTGCAAACATCCTCCCTCCTCTCTTGCTCAGTTCCCATCCAGGAGCTGCTCCCTGTTCTTTTAATCCATGTCTGTGGGCCCTGACCTAACCTATGAGCTCCATGAGCCAGGCTCAGGATACAGAGCATAGTCTGTCCTCAGAAAGACTGGAGTCCGGTGGGGATGACAGATCAGAGACAGACAAGGCTAACGCAGTGGGGCAGAGCCTCTGACACAGACAGTGCCCTGAAGGCACAGCAGACAGGTTGGCAGGAGAGTTAAGGAAGGCTTCTTGGAGGAGGTGATGCTTGAACTGAGTCTTGGTCATCCAACCAGTCATCATCCAGCTAGCAGTCAGCAATTACTTATTGAGCCCATGTGTGTACCAGGCACTGTCTATACCACCGAATGTTCCCATACCACTTCCTAACTTGAGAATCCACATAGCTCACTCCAGTGTCCACTCTGCATGCTTCTCCTCCTAGACATAACTTCCCAAATGTGGCCTGGCCTCCCAAACTGCCCCCTCCATTCTAGACTCTCTCTCTCCCCAGCCAAATTCAACCCAAAGCCATTGGCACGCTCAAGTTCAGCCTCTTCCCAGACCCCACTGCGCACATCTGCTCTTGCCGGGGCCAGCATGAGGGGCACCCCAGCCACTTCACTCACCTCATCATTTATATCCCTACTCAGCTCCTTTGAGCTGGGGCCCAGCTTCCTTTTTCTTTTATGCCTAATTGTGCCAAGGACAACTCTAGACACTGAGCGGACTGGGAGAATAGTTAACTGGGCACGGAAAATGAGATGTTTCCTCCTACTCATCACCACTGTTCTAAGATTAGCACTAAACAGAGCACGTTTTGTTTTCTTGTTCAGGGAGACAGAAGAAAAAAGGAATCATTTACCGAGCAACTACTATATGCTATGCGTTGTGCTGAATGCTTCAGTTTTATCCCTCTTTTAACCTCCACCACAACCCTGAAGAAAAGCATTGTTATTTCCTTGCTGTATGTGCAGAAATCATGGCTCAAGGAGGTTGGTTAACCAGTCTGGGGTCTCACTGCTGGTAAGTGGCAAAACTGGGATTTAAACACAGCGATGTGATCCTGACACTTACGCTCTTCTTCCTCCACCAAGGTTTTTCTCCAGAACACATGCTCCATGCTACCTCCAAAGACCTCCTTAAATGCTGCCTTCTGGAAAGATAAATAGAACTTGTTTGCTGTGTGATGGTGGCTCAAAATCAGGTGAAACTCCAGGGCCTCCTCAAGGGAGAGGTAGGCCCCTCCAAGACAGGGTTTAAGCAAGCAAGATAAGAGGAATAAGAAAATGGTTTCTGGACACTGCCATCCATCTCTGGAAAGCCTTAGATAGGAAGCAGCAGGTAATGAAGTGAAATGAAATTCTGAGGAAAAAAAGATGAAAATGGAGGCTTTACACATCACTGAGCTGCCTTCCTATCTGGAGGGAAAACCCAACATTAATAAAACAGAAAACCTTCAACAAAATCAAAGCCACTTTTTCTGTCAAGTTCAGAAACAACAGTGCATAAAACTATAGGCATTGCCCCGGTGTGTTCCGGAAATAGCTGTGTTTCTAAGAACTTGGGCGGAAATGAAATTTGGGGTGAACAAGTCCCTACTACCCACATGAGGAAGGGCGGCCTTTGTCCCTGGGGTGGGATAGGAGCAATACCTCTTACCACATTGGCTTTACGCCTTCCTCCTTCCCGCCCCAATCAGGGCCATCCTTCAGAGGCAGTTAACCATAGCCAACAAACACTTAATTGCACAGGGGAGCTCTCAGTGAATCGACCTCTGCTAATAAATTTGTCCGTGAAGAAAACACACACAAACACATGCACACAAGGCAGACTCTCCCCTACAGACAGATCCACCTACACTCTATTCAGCAATAGGTGGGGCTTTTGTCTCCTCGCCTGGCTACCAGCTAAGGACCTCTGGCGGACACAGGGGGCAGGCGGGTGTATAAGTGGCATGAGAGGTGACACCAGCAGAGTCCGTGGGCTCGGACAGACCCAGGTCAGAAAGTCACTCCCACTACTTACTGGCCACGTGCCCTTGGATTTACACATCTTATATTCCTTACCCAGCCTGTTGGGGTGAGATCACCTACCCTCTCATTACCACCGATGTTTCAGCAACTGTCAAGGAGGGAAAGCCTGCCTATTTCTTGGGTGAAGGTAAGGACTATATAAAATGACCTCATAAGGTTTTTGGCATAGGGAAGGCACTCGATAGTGTCTGGCCTCTGTGCTGTGCGCATCCTCCCCACATCTGGCCCAACCTGGAGGGCAGGCTCACCTTCACCTCCTTCAGGGAGCCTCCCCTGACTATATGGGTCTCCAAGGACCCCTCCTTCCCATGAGCTCTGTGGTATGGCTGGTCACCACCAGTCCCTTGTCCGTGATCACTCACCACCTTGTCCCATGAGAGAAGCATCTGTGAGTGCTGGAATTTCCTAGCCGACTGCAGCTGCCCTAGGACTGGCCATGGTAACCCAGGAGCACTGGGCCTGAGCCTCACTCACAGGCATTTAGTAGATATGCATCTTACAGACAAGGCATCCAATCACCTGAGGCTGGGGGAGAGGGGGGTTGAGCAAAGGAAATGTTCCTTGCAGGCACTGGGTCCCTACTATGTGCCCAGCACTTTACAGTAATCACCTCACCCCCTCCCTACAACCTCTGAGATAGGTATTACTGATTCCATTTCACAGATGAAGAAACTGAAGCTCATGCAGGTGAGCTAGCTGTTTTCCAAAGCCTCACAGCTCAGAGGGGCGGAACTGGAAGCAGACCGTGGAGGAAGGCATGGAAGACAGAGGAGGGAGGTGGTCAGTGGGGGAGACAGAAGGCAGAGAGTGAAACATGAAAGACAAAGTGACTCCTCTCTGCTGAGCTCCTGTTTTGAGCCGCCCCAGCATTGGTCTCTGCACACATCCCTCCCCTTAAGTCTCACCACCATGCTGGAGGCATCTGGCACTCTTGGGACTTGCTGCACACATTTGTTTATCATGCCCAATGAAATCTAGTGAGAGAGTTGCCGTGGCCCTGATCTCTGTCCCTGCCCAGCTGACCAGAGAGTTTATCCTCAGATACAATCCAGTAACTCCAGAGAATCAGAATTGGAACTAGATTGCTTTCCTCTAATAAAATTTACGGTGTATACAAATTCAATTACATCATCATGTGTGTCAATGGTGGCTGGAGGGGCCAAGGTCATTTACACACATCCATCACCAGGGTGCAGAGAGCCAGTGGCGTGAAATTACCTCCTGCCCAGAGTCCAGAGGACAGCAGGGGCACAGCGGGGCTACAGACTGTGAGGGCTGGCCTCTTGGGTGGGGAGCTGCTTATGCTCAGGCCCCGTGTCCTCCCTGCACCCAGGAGTGACAGGGGTCCAACGGGATGCAATGGAAGTCCTGATTTCTAGTCCCACCTATGAGAGGGCAGGTCCACGGTTGGCTGTGCTTTCTTGATGGCAGCTGTGTCTGCCCCTACCACACAGCCGGCTTCTGCCCTGCGCAGGGGAGGGAGAAACTATGTGCTGTGCCCACACCCAAGGTGTGCTATTTAGTCTCCCCCAAGTCCTCATTGTATAGAAGTGGAGCTGTCAGAGAAGGAAAGTGGGCTTGGAGAGGTTAGGTAACATGCCCAAGGCCACACAGCTTATGAACTGAGAAGCTGGGCTTGGAACCCAGGTTTGTTGGGCTCCAGAGCCTATGCCAAGGATTTTCCATGAGGGAGACGGGAAGGACTACACTTCTAAAGGGAAGCTCAGAGAGGCCAGTGAGTGCCTTACAGTGTGTTTCTAAACCCACTTCGTGACAGTGGGAGATACATCTGGCTAGAAAGAAGTATTTTAAACAAGTACTTCCCTTCCCCCATCCTCTCAGGAATTCTTATGATCTGACAAACACAGGTCTATAAGAATAAACCGATAATGGAGTGGAAAGCTGATAAGTTGAAGATGCATATGAAGGAAGGCCTACTTTAGGTTAAGGACCGTGAAGCTAGAGGAATACACAGAAAAAAAAAAAAAAAAAAAAGAAATCAAGCTTAGGATGTTGTAGGTTTCTTGAAGTAGATTTTTGTAAAATGGGCAAAGGTATGACAATGGCAAAGAACATTTATCGGTAGATGAGCCAAGGAACAGAGAACTTGAATTCTCTATTCAAGCAGAATAGAGAGCACCGATCTGGACCCTGTGATAATTTGATACCAGAAACATTTGAAGAAAATATCGGCCCTCTAAACAGGCTCACTGAGCCAGGCCTGGAGAGCGATAAAGACTTAATTCTCCATCCACTGAGGGGCATTTGACCTCAAGCAAGTCATTTCAACTCTCTGAGCCTCAGTTTCCACTAAGCCAATGATTCTTTTTTTTATTTTATTTTATTTTTATTCTTATGTTAATCCCCTACATTACATCATTAGTTTTAGATGTAGTGTTCCATGATTCATTGTTTGTGCATAACGCCCAGTGCTCCATGCAGAACGTGCCTTCTTTAATACCCATCACCAGGCTAACCCATCCTCCCACCCCCCTCCCCTCCAGAACCCTGTTTGTTTTTCAGAGTCCATCATCTCTCATGGTTCGTCTACCCCTCCGATTTCCCCCGCTTCATTCTTCCCCTCCTGCTACCTTCTTCTTCTTCTTTTTTTTTCTTAACATATATTGCATTATTTGTTTCAGAGGTACAGATCTGAGATTCAACAGTCTTGCACAATTCACAGCGCTTACCAGAGCACATACCCTCCCCAGTGTCTATCACCCAGTCACCCCATCCCTCCCACCCCACCCCCCACTCCAGCAACCCTCAGTTTGTTTCCTGCAATTAAGAATTCCTCATATCAGTGAGGTCATATGATACATGTCTTTCTCTTTTTGACCTATTTCGCTCAACATAATACCCTCCAGTTCCATCCACGTCGTTGCAAATGGCAAGATCTCATTCCTTTTGATTAAGCCAATGATTCTTGAGTGTGGTCCCCAAACAAGCAGCGTGAGCACTGCCCAGGAACTCAAGAGAAACGCAAATTCTCAAGCCCCACCCCAGAACTATCAGCAAATCCGGGGGTGGCGCTCAGTCATCTGTGTTTTCAAGCCGTCTAGGGGGACTCTGAACAAATGGCCCATAAGCATGGGTGCACACTAGAGTCACCTGGGGAGGTTCTACAACAAGCCTAGAACCCAGACCATACTCCAGATCAACGGCATCCCCATCTCAGATGTAAATGAGGTGAGACGCAGGCCTCAGTACTTTTCTGAAGCTTTCCGGGTACAGCCAGGATGAGAAGCACGGTACTCTGGAGATGATCACACAGTCCTGGCAGGGAGTGGAGAGCCTGGACCAAAATCACAGATGGAGAAGCATGGGTATGAACAAGCCGTCCTCGTGGCCCTTTGCAGCCAGCAGACAGCCCTATTGCTGCTGCCTCTCCCCCTGCCTACCGGGTAGGGCCCAGCAAGCAAGCAGGTGGCTGTGGTGAATGACAGGAGAGCTGGTCAGGAAGACACACAGTGGCTGTGCCAAGCATGGATCAAGAACCGACCAAAGGCAGGAAGGGTTTCCAACCTGGATTTTAACGGGGCTTCATAAAAGTCTGTGATACTTCATCCAGCTCAGATGATTGTTTTTCGTTCCTCAGAAAAAGTCCTGAAGGTCCGCAAACTTGTGCAAATTGCACATGCCACAAGATTGATGGCTTTTCCTTACGCCTCTCCCTGGAGCAATTTACCATTGAAACTCCAGTTCTACCAAAGACCTTGAAGCTGTTCACACCACCAGCCTGACCTGGGCTTTGAATGGGCATTGGAAGCTGAGTTTCCTGTTTCCTTGGAGCTGAAGGAGAGCCAGAGGGAAGGCGGGGGGCCAAGAAGTGGTGGCCCGTGTCAGGCCCCAGCCTGGGAACTCTGGAGGCTGTGTGGCATTCAGGACAGCCTCCCAAGCCTCCTTTATTATGCTGTTTCTGTCTTTGATGTTACTCTACCTTTGCACCCCTATCCATCCTGACTTGGCCTTCCACCCCCAACAATAATAAGGATGACAAGGAAGCAACCACCAGCACCAGACCCAGTGCCGGACCCCAGGAATACAGGAGCTGGTGATTCCCTTCTTGCCCCTGCAGACCCATTCCCCCCCATTCTCTCTCTCTCTCTCTCTCTCTCTCTCTCTCTCTCATGCAGGAGGCTGACATCTAGGGGCTGCTTCATCCAAGCTCCCTTGCTCTCTTGTCTGGTTGGGTTTGACGAAAGGGAGGTACCAGGAGGAAAGTGAGGGGCAGAGTAGTGACGGGCTGGGGTGATCCTTCCCTGGCTCTCTCTGTGTTGGTCCCCGGGTGGTCCTCCCACTCTTCTACAGAGGGTCACAGCTCCTGCAGCGCAGCTCCTCTCCCACAGCCCCAGTGACTGCCCCTGGTAACTGCTCTCACACCTTCCCCTTAGCCTGGGGGTGCTAGAGACTTTCACATTGCTAGCCTGGTTTCTTCACTATCCCTTTACTGGTGTGCCTACACTGCCCATACTTTTGAACCACATGAAACTACTGTTTGTAGGTCAAAAATGGCCAGATGACTAACAATTTTATATGGTTCAGCCGAGTCAATAGTTTCCTCCTTAAACTCTCTTTAGTTAATCCTTCCGAGTGGGCCTCTAAATCCTGCTCAACCCACGCAGCAGGCCTGGTGAGATGCTAGCATCCGTTCACAGGTGAGAAACAGACTCAAAGAGCTGCACAGCCCCGTCCAAGGTCATCTAGTGTAAGGCTGAGAAAACAGCAAGGACAGGTTGAGCATTTACTGGGTGCCAGGCACCGCACTAACAGTTCCTCCAGAGCACCTCATTTAGTCCCCCAAACTGGCATGGATGGCTATTGTACCCATTTCACTGATGGGGACTTCAAGGACTGAGAAAGTTAAGAATCACCTTCCCCGGGTGCCTAACCCAGGAACTCCCCTTTGGTCAGACTCAGCCAGAAGCAAGAGAGCAAGGAGTCTATGCAGACAGCCTCCCGGGGCACAGAGCCGACCACAGACCAGGGGGCGAAGAGTCTGGAGGAGCACGAGGGGAATACCAAACTCACGTGCTTTTGCTGAAGATAAAAAAAGATATTGTAAGGGCCCAGCACAGGACAGGTTGCCTGACTGCAGACCCTTCATCAAGGCCCAATTGTATCCCCCGCGTCTGCTCACTTCTTCTGCCTGTGTTCCTTCCCGCGGAACTATACCACCTTTCACCAAGAAATCATAGTGCTGCCAGCTTGATTCTGCATGCTCCCTCCCACTAGCTGACCCTGACAGATTTAGTACAAGATGAGGTACACGATACCACACAAGTGGGGGGTCACTAAGCCTGGAGAATGCCAAGCGAGGCAGCTGGAGCGGGCGGTCACCTTTCAAGTGGTCACTGGGGTCACCACTGTCTCGAGGCTTTGTGCTGGGGCACAGCCCACCTCTCCCTCCCGTGACTCTAAGTTCCTGTCCAGCCACTGGGAGCCTACGGGCTTCTCTAAAAGCGTTGCAGTCGACCTGGCACCTGAACCCCCTAACTCCATACCCTGGACTCCTCGCCTGCCCCCCCCACTCAGTGGCCTCCCCGGAAGAGCGCTAACAGCCCCCTCAGAGAGGCTGAGGAGATGAAATAAGAGAGCAAAGTACAATCTGTAGCCCCTAACAAGCACTTAATAAATGGCTGTTTCTGGTCCCTCATTCTGGAAATAATATTTCTAATCTGGAGATTATAATTGGTGGTTTAAGAACGGAGGCTAAAACTGTTTATCATACATGGATTTCATGCACCTGGGATGAGAAAACTTGCCTTAAAAGATGGTTTTCTTGATTTCACCGTTAAATTCCTTGACAACGGCCTTCAAGAAGACAAAGAAGTCAGTCAAAGGCCACCCGGAGGGGGTGAGAGCTGAAGGCATTTTCTTCCTCTTTACTCCTCCGCAGAACTGGCCCTCTGTAGGCCCGCTGGCCACTGTCCTCCCTGGAGATGCTTTCTGTGCATATAACAGAAGGCACTCCCTGATCCCCGTGCTGCCAGATCCCTTTGATTGCCGCTCTGGCTGGAACTCCAGCTCCTGTCTGCAGGTGCACCCCAAGAGATGGGGCCAGCATACAAGGACCAGCACATGGTTGGGGGGAATAGGGGGCTCAGTAGTGCTGGCCGGCTAAGCACCACTGGTCAAACCAGGAGGGGATAGACATGGTGGAACAGCCTGGAGACCCAGAGACAGTCTGGGCGAGCTGCCGCCACGGGCAGGATCTGAGTCTGGCCTTTCCCACTAGGTGTGGTGAGGCCGGAGGTGGCCCACAGAGGCAGTGGGAGGGCTACGGCCTCAGCAGGAGTGGACATGCAGTCTGCTCTGGGGCCTTTAACCCAGGACCACCTGCTCATGGTGGATGGCCAGTGGAGGGGCTCTGCACAGCCCCACCGGGTGATGGAGAGAGACTCGATGGGGCAGAGGGCAAAATCCTAGAGCCTGAAGTCACCAAGCCCCCGCTCTCAGTCAGCTCTTCTACTCACGAGTGGTGTGGCCCTAGACAATCTGCGTCACCTGTCTTTGCTCAGTTTCCTGACATGTCAAATGGGGATGATAACAAGAGCACTATCCAGCAGGGCAGTCGTGAGAAGTAAATTCATATAGTAAACACGTAAGCACTGCTGGCCCCTGGTTAAGCGCTACACTGGGTTACTGCTGGCAGGACACTAGCCAACTCTGAGGCCATCCTGGGTGCAGGCAGGACTTGAGGAAAGCCTTCAATCTGGCCCTGGCTCACCACCAGCATGCTGGCAGGATGCCTGAAATTCTACTGCGGAGCATTCAATCTTGCATTCATTCAAGACATTTAACTATGAACTCAGCCGTATTTCCCAGAGTATGTTCCATATACAACCGTGCTGCACAAATGGACAGTAGGAGTTACACTGCAGAGTACTGTCTGAATTTTAACAGCTATGTAGTTTTTAGATTTCCTTATATCAATATTTAAGGCAAGAAACATCAGCCTTCCATTTAGATAAGTAAAGACAATATCTCAGATACGTTTATGTCCCTTTAGATCACATTCCTGCGCCATATTCCCTCCTCCTCCTTTCTCCTCTCAGTCACCATGGGAACAATATCTTTCTGGTCAATTTTTTATGCTTTGTACTTTAATTTTAATAACCATGCATTTCTTTATTTCCTTGCATCATTATTTAAGGCAAGTAATAATTATTTCTCATTTATAGGGCTGACAAAGTTTCCTTCTTAAATTAATTTACGTAAGAAGTTAGTTTAAAGAAAATATTATGTAAATAGCGCAGGTGGAATTTATGTGGCAGCTAGAAGGAATGAACTAGGTCTATGTATCAACATGGATAGATAGTCAAGACATATAGCTGAATGAAAAGAATATTGCAGAGCCATATATATATTTTGCGGCATCATTTATGGGAAACTTAAAATATACCCCAAATACTACTAATAATGCTTTTCATGACTACACATATGCATTCAGATAGATAGAGAAAATGGACTAGAAGGATAGCGTTTCCTATGGATGGTCAAGAGGAAAGGGAGAGAAAGGCACATGACTAAGATCGATCTTCAAAAGGAATATAAATTATTAAAATTATTAAATTTCTTTTTTTTTTAAAGAGCAAGGAAGGGACTTGAAGGAAACCCAACAGTACCGTAGCAATCTGGATTAGAAGCAACATGGGTGTTTACTAAATATTCTTGCCTGAACCTTTATTTTATAAGTCTTTCACCATAAGCAATAACACAGACGGTATGTAAATGGGAAAAACTCACCAAGAAGGGCCAGCTAAGGCGGCCGGGGGGCAGGGGGAGCAACCCCATGCTCAGCCAGTAGCCAAGTTGCAAGAATGGAGAAATGAAAGGTATGTCCCTGCCCACACAGTGCGATATCTGAGTGGCAAACAGAGAAAGTAAGCCAGGAAAGGCCTCCTGGAGGAGGTGACAGCCATCATTAAGAATCAGGGCTAGCATCCATCAAGGCATTGAGGGATAAATAAAATATGACATTTCCATACAGCATGTTACATGGCAACGAAGGAACGGAGCACTGATATATGTTCCTGCACAGGTGAGCCTTCACAACATTCTGCTAAGTGAAAGAAACAGCCACAAAAGGCCACAGTAGGTAGGATTCCATTTTTATGAAATGACCAGAATAAGCAAATCCACAGAGATGGAAAGTAGATTAGTGACTGCCAGAGGCTCAGAGGGAGGGGGCGGCTGGGGAAACAGGGGGTGACTACTAATGGGTACAGGGTTTCTTTCTGGTTTCAAATGCATAATGAATCAAATGAACTTAACTGTGAATTGACTGCTAATGTGCATGGGTTTTAGCAATATTCTAAATGTTCTAAAAATTCTAAAATGTTCTAAAATTGATTGTACCAATTGTGGCACAATTCTGTGAATATATTAAAAATCACTGAATCACACTCTTCAAAATAGGTGAATTGTATGGCATGTGAATTCTATTTCAATAAAGCTGAGGAAGAAGGAAGGAAGGAAGGAAGGAAGGAAGGAAGGAAGGAAGGGAGGGAGGGAGGGAGGGAGGGAAGGAAGACTCTGGGCTGGGGGGATGGATGGAGCAGGAGAAAGGGATCATCACTAAGGTCAGCTTAGCCCCCTCACTGCACCCTAGCAGAGATTTCTCTCACGCAGTGTGCATAAGCTATGGCCAGGGATGCTGCAGACACAGTGGAGAGACAGACAGACAAGAAGGTCGTGCCGAATGTAAGTGTTGAAGGGATTTAGAGAGACAGACAGGGGCATGAAGAGCTACAGGCCCCTGAGTGATGGCACCTCTGTCAAGGCCCAGTTTCCCAGCTCTCCTCCCCACCACCCACTCCTCTCCATAAAAGGAGGACTGTATTTCTTCTGGGACTCTCTTCAGCAAAGACCCTTCTAAGATGGAACTGAGTTCTTTGTTGGCTCCCGACTTTCTGGACATGGAGAGATCAGAACCTGCCTAGAAGCCTCTCCTGCTGACTGAACCAAACAACTATGTGGAGAAGATGGCCATCTGAACCGTAAGCTGGCTGTACGTGGCCAAGCGAACCTCATAGACAGTTGGGAAGCGACTCTAAATAAACTTGTTCCAAGTCAGTTAATTAAAGTCACGATCACAGCTTGTACATCTCAAGATGATAAAAATGAGCAGTTATGTCTCCCCAGCTCTCCGGATTTAACGTGATTAATGGCAGGGGTAATATACTGCATGGAGAACTCACAGAAACTCCAGTGGAAGGTATCTCCAAGGTTTATTATGGGGCCTCTTCTCAACTCAGACTGCCTGATTTGGAGGGTGCTTATTTCCTCCATTTATCACTGCCACCAGCAACAAGAGTTGGATGTCAAAGCCCCATTTTCTTCCCTCATCCCCCCATCATACCAGACATGACTGATTCACAGCTGGGCCTGCCTAACAGCCAGATCCAGCACACTCCACCTTGGAATCGTAAAAAATACTCTCTCCCCTTCCTTGGGACTGTCACTCGCACTGCATTATCAATAGCCTCCAAGGCAAGACTTTATTCTTTTTCTCTTGCCACTGGGTTCAAACTAAATAGAAGTAAAAGCACATTTCTAAAGAAGTGTTCCATTTTCTTTAATCTCTTCAAATTGCTTGACTATTCGAACTTCCTTTTCACCAGTGGGACAAGCCACCAGCGCTGAATAAAACATCAGACCACTGGCAGAATCTGGATGTGACAGGATCAGGTTGCTTGGTGAGGAATACTAACAGGTGCACATGTGGAGACATTAGTCACTGGTCTTCTTCCTCCACCTTCCAAGCAAGAAACAACACAAGAATGATACTGGGGTGGAAATCTGCTCCAGTATATAGCACACGTTGTAAGAGCTCTGTTAAATAATTTAACCACATTTAATCTATGCAAAGGAGTGGTCTGGCTCCTTCAAAAGGTTCAGATTGTTCCTTTGTTTGCACATTAGCACCCCAAAAGTGTTGATGAAGACTTCTGTGATGTGTGTCTGTGAGCAATGGCCAAGAGGAGCTAGAGAGCACATGGATTGAGTAGTGCAGTCTGTCCAGGCGGAAGGCTGCCTCCGCTGTGTGCAGAGGGCAGTGCTTAGGGAAGACACTAAAGCGGATGTGTGAAGGAAGGCCCTGCTATAAGCAATGGTTGATGTGCAAGACAGGGGAGGCTCAGACCAGGTGAGTTCAAAACCTGTAGCATCAGCAACATTGCAAGCCATGCTGTCAGCCATGGAAGCTCATCTAGTACCATGTCTGGCTTACAGGAGATGAACAATGAATTTTATTGTACAAAATGATATTTAATATTGTAGCTTTGATTTCTTAAAACAGCTTAAAATAAGGGAAGGAAAGTTCCAGTTTATCTAACTCAAAATAACGTAGGCATAGTTCAACATTTTTGATACTTAGTGAGTTGTTGTTCCTGGTCTTTTAATCAAGTTGATATTAATTCATCTGTTTATTTGTGTTTAGTTAAATACTTTATAATACATATGCATTTACTTTATATATGTGTACACACACACACACAAAACATACATCTACACACATGAAACAGAACTTTCTCCCCGAGCTTAGAATCCAGCCCTTAAGTTGTCTCAGCCACACAAACCACCTGCTGGCAATGGAGAGACATCAGGGCATTGTTGTGAAGAAGGAACTCAACAGAGTTTTTAAGGTAGGCCCTAAATCTGAATTAGCTATGAAAATGTCATGCATGGTTTTAAAATAAAAACTCTAATTTATTTACAAATAGTTCAGCATGTTCCTTATTAGTAGTAGTATTAATAACACAGGTATTAATAGGCAAAAGATGGAAGTACAAACTAGAAACATCCATGTGACAAGAAATAGAGAATTAGATAAAAAATCTAAGCATGAACAGTCATGGAAGCAGGAGAGAAAAGTAATTTGGCAAAATGTACCAAAATCCTTAGAAGGTCTCTCTACCCCGTGACCCAGAAATTCCATAGTTTAGAAATTTATCTTAAGAAAATAATCAGAAATTCACAACAAAGATTCATATTCAAGTACGTTCACCACAGGGGCACTTGGGTAGCTCAGTCGGTTAAGAGTCTGGCTCTTTATTTCAACTCACGTCGGGATCTCAGGGTCGTGAGATTGAGTCCTGTGTCAGGCTCCATGCTGGGTGGGGAGCCTGCTTGAGATTCTCTTTCCCTCTCCCTCTACCCTCCACCCCCACTCATGCACGCTCTCTCTCTCTCTCTCAAATAATTAAAAGAATAAAAATAAATTTTAAAAAAAGTATGTTCACCATAGCCACATTCACAGTAAGGAAAACTAGAATCAAAATATCCAAGAAAAGTAAATGGGTTAAATAAGTTATGGTGTGGACAAGTGATGGACTTGCATCCATTATACAACCAAGGAATGAGTGAATGAATGAATGAATGAATGAACGAATGAATGAATGAATGAATACCCTTGAGAGAAGAAGAGCAATGAGTAGGAAATAGCCCCACCAGGTAACTAAGTTTAAGTGGCTCAGACTATCAGGATTGACAAAATTAGGTAAGAGCAATCTCATTGGGATATATCAGTTTGAGCTCAATGTGTTTACTCTTAAAAATAGATTAAACCATGTGAAATTGTCAATATTGGATCACTTAAACCAATAACATGACAACTTCATATAGTTTAACCAAATACATTTTCCCGGTCTTTGTCTAATGAAAAGACTAGAAACAATGAAGAACCCAGTAGCAATGAGCACCCCTATATCTAAAAAAAAAAAAAAAACATTTTCCGATAAAAGAAATAGAGATTCCTTAGGAAAATGGCTAATTCTAGGGCTGGGACAGAAGATGAACAAGGTTAGCCTAGAATATCTTGCCATGACAGAAAGCAAGGATGCCATCAAAGACTATGAAATTGTGTCTCAGAGAACACAGGTGCCATCCTGAAGAAGCTTCCACTGACCAAAGATGGGACAATTTGAGCATTAATAATATTAATTAAAATGGATTGAAGCACATCAAATATATTTAAATCCATGCATTCGAAGAACACAAAACATGCATTAGTTTCCTTTGAATAAGGTAGATTAAGGAACAACTCCTTATTTTGAAAACTGCTAACTAAATAGTTAATGAAGGGGAGTTTATCTTAATAGAAGTATTGCAGCTAATAAGTGCAGAAAGAATGATAAAATTAGAATATCACTATTCCACAGGCACCAATAATTTATTAGGCAATAAGCACTACTGACTACCAGCATCAAAAAAGTAAAGACAATCAGACATTACATACTATCATGGAAATACGCTATACGACACACGAGGTCATCTTGCCAAAACTTCAGAGCAGAACCTGGCAAAGTGCCAGAGCTAGCTGTCGATTTACAGGAAATACCAAGCAGAGAGGAATCTGTTATAAGGACACCACCAGGATGCAATTTCAGATTGTGAGAAACACTACAGAACAAATTAACATCAATTGCAAGAAAGAAAAAGTGTGTCTGTGTGTGTGCATGTGTGTGTGTGTATGTGTCAAAGGGATACTTTTAAATTAAAAGATGCTTAAGAGACATATTAGCCAATTGCAATTTATGGACTTTATTTGGAACCTGATTTGAACAAACTATAAAAATCTTTTAGGGCGCCTGGGTGGCTCAGTTGGTTAAGTGACTGCCTTCAGCTCAGGTCATGATCCCGGAGCCCTGGGATCGAGAACCACATCAGGCTCCCTGCTCAGCGAGGAGCCTGCTTCTCCCTCTGACCTTCCCCCCTCTCATGTACTCTCTCTCTTTCATTCTCGCTCTCTCAAATAAATAAATCTTTAAAAAAAAATCTTTTATAAGCCAATGGGGCTTACAAACAGTGACTAAATGTTTATGATAATAAGGAATTACTATTAATTTTTAGGAGAGATAATGACAGGTGGATGTGTATTTAATAAACTATGCCCTTATCTTCTAGAGATCCAGGCTCACATGGTTATGGAGGAAATGATATGATGGTGGAGAGTTGTTTCAAAATACTTCTGTGGCAGGCAAGAAAGTGGCAGATGAACCAATAGGGCTGAACCTGGGTGACACGTACATAAAGGTTTATAAGTGTTGTGCTTCTTGCTACAGATGTTCGAAATTTTCTGGGTTCAAAAGTTTTTCTATAGTTTGAAAATAATAATTAAGAATATTAAATTGTGTTCTTGATTATTCATTCTCAGAAAAAATGCTACAAAATTACATTTACTGTATGATTCCAAATTGGTATATAAATATAGTTGTACATATAACACAAGAAAAAAAGACTAAAATTACATACACTCCAAAATGCAAGCTGTAATTATCTCAAGGTGTAGGGATTATGTAATATTTTTATTCTGTATTTTGCACTTCTTTAATCATGTTTTAGTAAAAAAAATTTTTGCTTGTTATAACTAACAGTGTACACAGCATTCAAGAATTAGACTAAATATGCCCCATCACTAAATCAATATAATTTAAAATGCAGGTTAAAATTAATGGCAACACCCTAAACGCTGGAAACATTCTGATGAATGACAGAACGTCCTGAATTTTATCTGCTGCACAGCCTCCTATAAAAATAGACCTGGTGTCCTCACTGATGTGGTAAAGATAATGGGGGTGAAAAGAGCATTCGACGTGATGTTGTGATATGGATGCTGACACTATGTTCACTTCATGCACCATTGGGAAGGAAAGTAGAATCTTAAAGTGCAAATCCAGAAATGTCCAAATGTCTTGAGTTGTGCCCAGATTTGGGGCTTTTTACCTACATATCTATATTATGAGATAGTGGCCCAGGATATCACTATTTCTCACTTACTTCAAATAAAAGTATCAACAAGAAAAAGTATAGATGTACAGTGCCATCGGATTCTCCAGGTCAAACACTTGGTGAGGTCATGGGGTTCCTCTAGGCTTGAGCAAGCTGTCTCAGAGCTGGTCCTCATTAAAAGCAGCATAAACCACTCTATGGATCTGGGGCTGGGTTGTAAATGTTTTAGATAATAGAATGGAAACAGTTGTAAAAAGTGAAACAAAACATAAATACAATGTACATGATTGCTGGTGCTTCAGAAGGTAAGTGTTCAACCACTCATCCACCATATATGAGCCAGCATCTAGTTAGGCCAGGTGCTGGGAAAAAATGACAAGCAATAAACACTGTCCCTGCCCTCGAAGAGCTCACAGTTTACTGGGAGAGACGGGTTTTAATCACATGAAGACGCAAGTGTATAATTACAAGCAGTGAAAAAGCCATGAAGCAAAAGAACAGGATATTTTGTAAAGCTATGACAGCAGGCCTGGCCCTGTGCTGATGCTCAGAAAAGACCTCTTCCACCTGAGATGTGAAAGTCCTAAAAGTAGCACATATCACCCATGCCGCAAGGAGGTGAGTTGGGAAGCAAATGCACCAGGCAGAAAAGAGCTGTCCTTGGGGAGTATTTTCCAGGGACAAAAAGGAAACAAATGGGACTGGACCCCAGGTGAGGAGCTTAGGATGAGGCTGGAGAGGCAGGCAGAGAATAATTAAGGCTGGGACTCAAAGGCCATGTTAAAACTCACAGTCTTCCAAAAAATATAAAACCACCAAGTCAAAGGGATACATGCACCCCTATGTTTATTGCAGCAAATAGCCAAAATTACGGAATACAATAGCCAAATTACAGAAGCAGCTCAAGTGTCCACCATAGATGGATGGATAAAAAAAAAGTGGCATATATATATAATTCAGCCATGAAAAAGACTGAGATCTTGCTAATTGCAACAACATGGATGGAGCTAGACAGTATAATGCTAAATGAAATAAGTCAGCCAGAGAAAGGTAAATATCGTATGTGGAATTTGATAAACAAAACAAAGGAAGGAAAAAAAAAAGAGACAAGCCAAAAACCAGACCCTTAACTATAGAGAACAAACTGATGGTTATCAGAGGGGAGACGGGTGGGAAGATGGGGGAAGTAAGTGACGGGGATTAAGAGTATACTTATGACAAGCACTGAGTCATGTATAGAATTGATGAATCACTATACTGTACACCTGAAACTAATATAACACCATATGTTAACTGCACTGGAATTAAATAAAAACTCTTAATAAAAACAATTTTTAAAAACTTTCAGTCTTAGTCAATGAAGTGTTACAGGCAGATGACTGACAAAATTGGAGTAAGTGTCAACATCACCTAGCACTTCTGTGAATCAGGTGCTGTCCTGGGTTTACCAGGATTCCCTCACTTAATCTGCATCACAGCCCTAAGAGGCAGGCACTATTATTAACCAAGGTGGAGTGATGAGGGCAGAAGGAGATCAAATAAGACACCAGTTCCCACGGCTAGTAAGGTGTAGAGCTGAGGGGTGCCTGGGTAGCTCAGTCCATTAAGCGTCTGCCTTCGGCTCAGGTCATGATCCTGGAGTCCTGGGATTGAGCCCCTCTTCAGGCTCCGTATTCAGTGGGGAGTCTGCTTCTCCCTCTGCCCCTCACCCTGCTCTCGTGCTCTCTCTCACTCTCTCTTTCTCTCAAATAAATAAAATCTTTAAAAAAACAAAAAAAGATGTAGAGCTGGGACTCAAACCCTGACTCCAAAGTCCACCCTCTTGCCACACTGCTCTGTTGCCTTTCCATGCTCACCTGGCCAGTGGTGGGAATGGACAGCAGGGCCGGGGTGGGGAAGAAGATCATCTAGGAGACAATTGCATCGCTCATTTCCTATTGCCCTATACACTTTACAAAAAGCTTACAGCACCATGGAGAAAGACATTGCAACTCATGAGCCACCACTACATACATAGTCATTCCCTTGACAAGGTACCACTAGGATCTCCAAGCCCTCTTCCAGTCTTGGGACTGATCAGAACTCCTAAGGATGCAGAGATTCAGGAAAAGTTTGTTAGCTGACACAGGCATGTGGCTGGGACTCTCACCAGAATTTAAAACTCCACAAGGAAAATGTTTATTTCAGTAAAGTTTCAATATGTATGATTAGGCAGAAACAGTGTCCTTGGTGTGTCAATCATCCCTCAACCAGGTTAAGGGTAGGCTCCTGAGAATTCCTATGAAGACCACTAGGGGCAGAAGAGGGTCAAGAATGGAATGGCAAAGCCCAGGCAGGAAGGAGCTGTGCCTGTGGATAGATTGCATCTCGCCTAGAACGGGCTAACAGTCCTTCCATTCTAACTTCTATTGTGCACACATTTTATACCCTGGGCTTTGCATCAGTAATATGCCTAAGAGCTACGCTGAAGGGTAGGCATTACAGTTCCCACTTCATGGATGAGAAAAGTGCATTTGGATCTAGGTCTTATCTGACTTAGAGTCTCTACCTCTACAATGAATGAATGATTGAATGAAGATGTTGGAGGGGAAAAGTTGATTGCTATCAATGGATATCAATCTCCACCCCGCCCCCACCACCACCAATGCTCTTCCTCCATGTTCCTCACTCTCTTGGAACTCCAGAGGCTGGATTTCCAGCTGAAGAAGATGCTCTGATGAATGAGGGCACAGCAGGGCAGTCTCCCCGAAGCGTGCAAGCCCTCTGGGGCCAGGCCCAGCACTTTTAGGCATGTTACTCACGTGCAGTGCCTTATGGCAGGATGACGATCACTTCCAGGAACAGCACAGAGTACCTCTGTGGCACGGACAAGCCCCATTTCAAACTTTGATTCTGATTTGGCATTCGAGACTCCTGTGGCCTCTGGGATTTTTATTCCCTCTTTCTCTGACAGAATGATGACATCCCTGTTCTAGGTTAATGACTAAAATATGAGAATTCCCATTAGATGCTTCCCTATAGCACCATCCCCCCCCCACTGCTATAGACACTCTCTATAAAAATCATTTTCTCCTTTCCACACTGCATACACTTGGATTTAAGGATTCATTCAGCTGCCTCAGGCTGTCACTAAGAAAATTACTTATTAATTTCTATGCACTGCAGAGCTATGTCTAAAACAAACAGAGAGTTGACTCGGGATTGCCAGCATTAACCCCCATGCTCTGGCGTTGTACATTCTGTCAGAGCTGGGAACCGTTTCTAATACAGAGTCATACACATTTTATCACATTCACAAAATGCAAATTTATTCACTATTAATTGAAAACGTTCATCGGTGAAGGTTTGAAAGTTTGCACCCTTTCAAGCTGTTAAAGGGCTAATGAAAGGTGTTTTCTTCCATATATTATGATACAGCGATTTATTTCAATCTCCTCCTATCTAAAAATAATAATAACTCAGTAGATTAATGGGCTGTAATCTTTGAGTTTCAGCCCTTTATGAATATGAAGAGTGCTATGGACTTTCTCCCCAGTAAAACCCACCATCTTACTCAGTTATTCACACTTGCACACAAAAAAAGGTAATTTTGCACAGACATACAACACCATTTCAGATATTTCCTGAATCACCTGAGAGCCCAGGAACCCTAAAGAATATTCTGCTTCTCGTCCTTTCCGTCCACTAATTTGTTTATGAAACTGATGGCTACCCGTTTCCTTAGTACCATCGGTACTGAATGAAGGAGGCCCGCCGAATGAGTGGTATTTGTATTTATTTCTCTGCTCCCCAACTAAATTATTAGGTGTTCTGCATGCACTTTAAAAATATGCTAATGGCCTCTGCAGGGGACGCTTAGATAAATGCACCATTAGAATGGGAGAAAAAAAAAATGTCATGTCTGGCATTCTAGGGAAAGTATAGCAGAAGAGGAAGGCTCTTCTCTAAGGCCCAGCCCCCGGCGTAAGGTAGGTGTTCAATAAATACGTTCTGACTATCATTGTGAAGCTATTGTCTCTGGGGGCACAGCAACTGATTCCTGCCTGTAGTTATGTTGACCCAGCCACCACGCTCTGTCCCTTTGGTCTACGCAGGAGGTCTGTGCAGAACCAGCATTCTTTTAAGACGTGTCCCAGAGCATATTTCAATTTTTATATACTATCTACTATGTGCCGGGCCTCCTATTTCTTTTTAATATTGAAACAACTCTCTAAAGTAGGGGTCATTATTCCCATTTTACAAATAAGGAAACCAAGGCTCAGAGAGGTGAAGGGACTCATGCTGGCTTATTGGCTGATAACTGAACCCATCTGACTCCAATGTCCTTACTCTAATCCAAGGGCCAGGCTGCCTCTCCCATCCCTACAGCCCTGGGAAGAAAGCAGGTGGATACTCCCAGAGGAGTATCGTGTTATCCTCAAATGCCATTTCATAAATGGGGAACTTGAGGGGCAGTGAGACCAAGTGACTTGCCCAAGGTCACACAGATGGCAAATGGTGGGTGCAGGACTGGAAGCCAGATTCCCCGGTGCCCGGGCCACTGCAGACCTGCATCATGCCCAGTGCCCCGCTGGGGGAGGCAGGAAGGTGTGCACACACCTCTGCAACCCTGTACCAGCTTTGGAAAACCCAGCAATAGTATTTACTGGCCCTAGAAACCAGGCTTGATAGGAGCAAAGATAAAGCAGAAGAATAATAAATTTTTGGCAGACTCATAAAAAGGCTACATGTGAAATATATTTTTAACAAATTAATTTTTCCCTGTGAGTAAATTTATGGGCCTGTTCTCCCCAGCAAACTTTTTCATTTTGCACAGACATAATTTTCATGACAAGTCCTATGCAATATGTCAAGGGGCAGCATCATCCTTTTGTCTTCCTTTTGTCTGGGGTACCGGAGAAGAAGGAGGTCAAAGTGTTGCCCCAACTTGGGATCGCTCTGGGTAGAGAACAGCATGTCAACTGTTCCTAGTGCCACAGAGTACCAGGACTGTGAGAGGTAAGGAAATCCTGGAGTCTAACCCCCCCACCCCCATTTTACAGAGGGGCTCTGAGGTTCAGAAAGAGGAGGGACTTGCCCAAGGTCACCAGTCAACTGTGCAGGGGCTGAGGGCACAGATCCTAGAGTCAGGCCGCCTGGTTTGAATCCTAGCTTTGCCTCTTACTAACCATGTGACTTTGGACAGATTAGTTCAGGCTTAGCACAGAGTTACTCGAAGACATAGGAATTTTCCCTGGCACATCTCAAATCGTACAAGCTGCCAGCCACCTGCTTTCTTCCCAGGGCCAGCTTTGGAGGCACCATCCCATGGAGATGTAGCAGTGGAGACCCATCTCTTACAAAGAGCTTCTGTCTCCTCTCCATTACACCAAATTCCACTCATGTATATTGTGCTTGTTGTCAAGAAATGCCCAGAAAAAGAGACTACAAATATCCCTTGATATTCAAACCTATACAATTGGATGGAAAGAATTTGGATGCTTCTCCCAGACATAGAAGGACACTTAATTATCTGAATCTGTTTAGTTCCTAAAAGTTGAGGAGCAAAGCATTAAGAGTTTGGATGGCAAAGGATACCTGCCCTACCTCAAAATGTTTATCTAAATTATTAATACAAATTTGGACAGCAAAAGTTCAGGTAGTGAGAGATGCCTCCCAAGGACCCTTCCAAGTGGCCACCATGACATAGGCAGCCAACACCACAGCCACCTCAGGGATATGGTGGCTATCCCCACACGTGGCATGCACACGCGCAAGTGCGCACACACACACACACACACACACACACTCTTGAGAACTGTATGTTGCTCCTCATTAACAAAGAACCAGGCATGACCGAACAAAGCACTTCATATCTTCACGGTCCAAGAATGTCTTCCCTTTATGTGCCACATGTAAAATCTAGTTTGATTTATAGCATAACCAAACAGAAGCAAACATGACTCACATTCACTTCCTAGGAATGCCAGCCTTTTAACTGGATTTATTTGAGGCCCTTAAAAAACATTAGCATGTCCACTGAGATCGTTCAGAAGGGTGTCCTAGCCTTTTGACATGGCACTGTTGAGATTTTCTAAGAGAAATAAAAGCAAGAAGAGGCAGTGTCAAAGCTGATGTTCCCCCAACACAAGACCCGACATGAAAAGGGGAAGAAAACTCACCCATTTGCCTGGGGCTCCTCTTTCCCTCAGCCTAATTGATGTTGCAGAGCCTATAGTTATACTGTTTCTCCGGCTTTAATAATGTGTCCCACCGAAGGGAATTCAAGGCAGAAGATACAATTTATCTCCCATTTGGGGTACTTAGTAAAAATGTTGTTGGGCATGTATTTTTTAATTAACAATTCCAAAAGTGTATTAAGGAGTTCTGATTTCAGTTAAATTATCTCCAGTAGGATGACGGAATCATTTTTCTTATTAAAGGACTGAAGAGGGGTGTGGAAAAACCCTGCATGTCAGGTAGCTGACTAGCCCTGTGGCCTGCCCACGCTAAAGTTGTTTCCTCGATGGGATCATGCGGGTGACAGGTTCTCCACAGTCCCTTTGGCCCAATGTGCTCTGAGTCTTCCACCTATATGGTGAGAGTCCGCCTCCTGGGCTCATGAGAAGGAAGTAGAGGCTGTAAGGGTGAACTGCAACTCCCACCTTCTGTCCCCCTCCAGGTTCCTGATGATGCAGCGTAGCATACATCCAGTTTGAGAGAGTCACTATCAGGGAAGGAAGGAAGAGCAGGGGTTCTGAGGACACCAGAGGTGCAACATTGCGGAAGTTAACCTGACTTTTCACTTCCATCTCTGTAATGGGTATAACATGACCTGTCTCATGAGTGGAGTCTGTGACACAGGGTAAAGCAGCTAGGATGGTGCCTGATACTCAGCAAGCCCTCCAGACAGGAAATGGTGACTTCTCCTCTGTGGTCCTGCCTCTGCCCCCAGCTCTGTTGCTTTTGCCAGTACACAAGTCCTGACAATTGTTGGTGCTGCCAGATGTAGTGTTGGAAGTGTGTTTTATCCCTGAACAGAAAACATAAAATATGGAGCCAAGATGAAATGCGAAGAGAACCCGATGAAGCTGTGACCTCTCGGAAATAGCTTTGGCTTCTCTGCACTCAGCCTTTGGGAACTCAGTGGGGCATCTGCTGTATTCCGGCAACTTTGAAATTCATGCTGTTTCTTTTCTCTTTTGTTTTTTAGAGAGAGAGCACATGTGAGCCGTGCAGGGGGGCCGAGGGAGAGGGAGAGAGAGAGAGAGAATCTTAAGCAGGCCCCACATTCAGTGTGAAGCCTGACGCAGGGCTTGATCTCACAACCCTGAGATCATGACCTGAGCCAAAACCAAGAGTTGGACATTTAACTCACTGCGCCACCCAGGCACCCCTGAAATTCATGCTCTTTCTAACTTGGGTCTTTGAAGATCTCCATGTTACACTAATCAGATGATACAGAGGGATCAGCTGGGGAATAGAAATAAGAAAGAATCCTAGAAGGATTGGAGAATAATAATCCCAACCAACAAATGAAAATACTCCAAATTCCAGAGCTTTGGAGAAAATTTAATTTTACAATTTATACTATTTAGATACCTGCAATATAGCTTTTCTCATCTCTGTGTTTTGTATTGTGTATTTCTTACATACAAACATTCCCCAAGCCTAGATTCCCTATCAAGTTCTTAATTCATTGAGTTAAGTAGTTCTAGGAAGAGTGTTCCGAAGGCTTGTCAGTGTTTTTACGAGAATGACTTCAAATTTCAAACAATAAAGTTAAAAACCAACATGTGGAGCATAGGCCTTACACACGTGAGCCAGATATCCTAATCGGTTCTTCTGTTGCCCCAGCATCCTTTACAGACCTAAATCTAACTGTGAATACATACCATATGTATACCAGACTTTTAGTGAAGAAACTCACATTTTTGCCATCCTTAAAATGTAAAAATGTAAGAAAAAAAAACCAACAAAGAAGAGAATTCATTTCTCTTCAAAAAAATCAATGTTTCCTTCCTCCGTTTATTCCAGACCATTCCCCCTTTCCCACCAAACAGACCAAAAGAAACTTCTAGAAAGCCTGAGAGAATTACTGGATTCTCAGAATGAGAATGCTATGGATCCTATGAGAGTTTGGGAAGGGGGCCGTGAAAAGAGTAAATGGAAACAATTTTAAAACAAAACACAGCATGAATGTGGAAGTGATCCATGGCACATATCACACAATTCCCGAAGGAAGGCCTGGGGGTTCTGCGCGACCTATCTCACACTCGTCAGTGTACCACAGAAGTTTCACCATTCACTCTGCAGGAGTTATACCCTTCTTAACCATAGCTTCTGTGATGGTCAATCTTATGTGTCAACTTGACTGGGCCACAGGGTGTCCAGATAGCTGGCAAAACATCACTTCAAAATGTATCTGTGAGGAAGTTTCCGGATGAAATCGGCCCTGAACTGGTGAACTGACTAAAGCAGTTTCCCTCACCAATGCAAGTGAGCATCGTCCAGTCTGTTAAGGGCCTGGAAAGACCAAAAAGACAGAGGAAGGAGGAATTCCTCACTTCTGGCCTGAATGCTTGAGCTGGGACAAGGATCTTCTCCTGCTCTCAGAGCTCCTGGTTCTCAGGCCTTCAAACTCAGACTCAGTCACACCACCAGCTCTCCTGGGGCTCCAGCTTGCAGACAGCAGACCATAGGACTTCTCATTCATCCTCCGTAATTACATGAGCCAATTCCTCAAAACAAATCCT
Source organism: Neomonachus schauinslandi (assembly GCF_002201575.2). Lineage (NCBI taxonomy): Eukaryota > Metazoa > Chordata > Mammalia > Carnivora > Phocidae > Neomonachus > Neomonachus schauinslandi. Next base: position 119,613,562 of record NC_058403.1, read on the forward strand.
TTCATTTATATATTCCTATTGGTTCTGTTTCCATGAAGAAGCCTAACACAGCTTCCAAGACAGAAAACCCAGTTTAGAACATTCTCATTTTCTCAAACTCTACCCTCTTGGCTAAACCCCCACACTCCATCTGCCCTCCTCAAAGAGGGAGACCCAGAACCAGCCCCTCTCTACCTGTTTATATTCCAGCAGAACCACAAGTGACGTGGCTTACCACCGCATAGTGGGTGGCTTAATACAACAGAAACGTCTTCCCTCACTGCGTGGGAGATCACAAGTCCAAATTCCAGGCATCAGCACCACGTTCCCTCTGAAGGCATTAGGGAAGGATCCTTCTTTCCTCCTCACACCTCTGGGGGCGCCTGGCATGCCTTGGCTTGGGGCTGCCTCTGCCTCTAGCTGGTCTTCTTCCCTGTATCCTTATGTGCTCTCTCCTCTTCTTATAAAGATACCAGTAGCTGGATTTAGGTCCCACTTTAATCCAGTGTGACCTCACCTTAACCAGTGACATTTGCAAAGACCCTATTTCCAAATAAGGCCACCTGCCAAGGTCCAGGTGGACATGAATTGAGAGGGACACTGGCTGACCCACTACTGAGTCTAAGGCAAAGCTGATTGTCCTATCCCTCCACTTGACCTGCTGGTCAGTTTGGCTGTGATGCAGTGCCTAGGCTGACATCACAAGAACCAACTACTCGTTTTCAAAGTTCTACTGACAGACAGAGCTGAAGGGCAAGCCTCAGCACCAGCCCCGAGTCTCATCTGTGACTCCATCAGCAGTAATCCCTGGGGCTCCATTCAGTGCGGGAAAGCTAGCACCCCACCACCGTGGCTGTGGCATGGAGCTCCTATGGTCACTCTCATGCCTCTGGCTCAGGAATCTGGGCTCTCAACCAAGAGAAGGTGGTGCCCGGGGCACGGGCAGTGTCAAGTGGGGAAGCCTCTGAGATTGGGGAGGGGGTTCCTCACCTGCTGTCCACGGGCCCCTTGTGCCCATCTGTAAAACAAGGAGCCAGCTCTTGGATCGCAGACCTCCTGACTAGGAACAGTAAGCTAATGGAGAAGGGAGGGCCTCAGGGGTGGAGAAGGTCTCATAGTCAGCCCACCCAGCCCTGGAGTGTCATCTTGCAGTGGGGGGGCTGAGGGCCCTGGGGAGCCAGAACTTCTGAGGTGTAGACTCCAGCCACCACCCTCCTGTCCCTGTGACCAATCCAACAAGAAACAAGGGGCAGTTCCATTCCTCAAATTCCACAGCATTCTGTGACAGAGAGAGGAAGCAGAGAAAAGATGGCCCTTTATGGAAAGGCAAATTTTTTGTCCATTTAGTTTTTTCTGCTTTCTGAGCCTTGGGACACATTCAGCACACACACACCCCACACAGTACATAAAGGGCACAGTGATGTATTTGCAAGCCCTTCCATATACTATTTATTTTACCTACTGAAATATCATTTCTGTCTGGGAAAGATATTGGGTATGGTCGGCTTTTATGCTCTCGGCACTTTCCCCCCTAACAAAACCCTTCCCTATAAATCTGCAGTCCACAGCCTGGCTTCAGAAAACACTTTAATAGTTCCCAACTCCAATATTTTCCATAGCGATATATCCTCATGTCAAGAATACTGAAGGCCTGAGGCTTGAATTCATCCAAGAGAACTCATCAATACTCTGCCAGTGGGGTTAGGAACTTAACCTCCTCCCACCCCACCGGGGGATGCTGGGGGAACAGAGATGCTGAAGAGGAGGTGGGTCTGCAGTCACTCCCATCGCTAGGACCAGCAAGACTGGGCACCTGCAGGGAGGGGAGCATCGCCTTCGTCACTGGCAGTGAGTGGCAGCCACAGTCCCGGATCTCATCTCCCTAACTCCATGCCTGGTACTTCCTTCATTCCCAGGAGCAAGTGCCCAGCCCAGCCAAACATCACTTCCGCTCCTGGTCCCAGGAGCCGCTTCTGTGCCCAGCCCTATTCTGATAGAGCGAACCACCTTGTGGAGTCCACCCAACAAGACAGATATTACTAAAGATTTCAGAGAGGGCTACATCATACATCACACTGAAAATAGCTTTTAAAACTTCCTTGGACATCTCATCGGCCACTAGCTCCTTCATCTTTCTCTTTTCCTCCCTTATTTTGCTCACGAAGGACAAATTAATGCCCTCATGTATCAACCCCCAACAAGAACATCCATCGGGAGGCAGAGGGAGATTAGAAATAGCCATCTGGAATATTAACAATAACGGAAACCCTAAATGGTCAAGCTGTTTGTTTGTTTTCATCTCACCCTGAGGCTCAGACAGGATGAGTAACTTGCTGAACAAGCTGGGCAAGCAGCAGGTCAGGAGCCTCTCACAGAGCCTCCCCACCTCCACTCCTACAGAGTGAACCCCTGGAAGGAAGTAAAGCACCTTTCTGTGGGCCCTTCATTTCTGTGGGTGTGTCTGAAGGCCCACCACTAGACGCACACATCTTTGGTTGGGGTCAGTATACCCATGAACGAATTTGGCTGAAAAAAATTTCTAATGAACTGAAGACAGTAAATGGAAACAAAACTGCTGGAAAAACAACACTGTGGTCACTTTTAAAGCTCCTGCTTACAAACACACACAGAGGAGCTGAAGGGAAAGGATCTGAGAACAGATCCTGGCAGGGCTCCTGGCCAGGGAGACCCTGGACAAAGTAACAGCCCTCCCTGGGCCTTCATTTCTCCTCTGCCAAGTGTCTCCTTCCAGTTCCACAATTCTTAGTCTAGTTCAAACGATTTTGTACATGATCGCTAAGGTTTACTCTGAACGGGCGAATCCCTGGCCCTGGGTATATTTATTTAACAAAAATAGCAGCAGCTACTATTTATTGAGAAGCAAACACGTGCCAGGTGCTTCACCTGCAGTGTCTTTTTTTTAATTATTATTATGTTATGTTAATCACCATACATTACATCATTAGTTTTTGATGTAGTGTTCCAGGATTCATTGTTCGCGTATAACACCCAGTGCTCCATTACTTGCAGTGTCTTATGTCTTAAAACAATTCTGCAAGATGAGGGTCATCATTCCCATTTTATAGATGACAAAACTGAGGCTCAGAAAACCCAAGTTTCTGTCTTGAGGCTACAGAGCTGGGATTTGGTCTTTACCACTCTAGGTCCACAACGTGGGGCTCCTTCACCTGCAGGACACCGTGAGCCTCAAAAGGGAGAGCCCTGCACTGATGAGACGCTGTCATAGCCAGCTGTGTGCTACCCAGACTCAGGTCCAGCCCCAGGGCGTCTGTCGGTGACCAGCCCTCCACTGGAGCCAGGCTACGGCTGCCCAGAGGGCTTAAAACGCATCTGACACCACCAGTGATCTCCAGGAAAAGAAACCCTCGCCTCCCAGGACAGAGGACACCCAGTGGAAGTGGGTCCTGCCTGAGGCTCCGTCCAGGTCTCCCTGGGGGAGGACAGCACCGTTCCCAGGCCGCCCACAGTGGGAGGGACAGATCACAAGGCAGGCAGTGCAGGCAGGAAGGCTCCCTTACCATGCGATGTCCACACTGTGCGGCACTCCTACCTCCGTGCTCAGACTTTACAAGGTCTTACTAGTCAATAACCACCAAGCTGCCGGCATTTGACGGGTGCAAATGTGGCATCAGGAAGTGCGGCAAGGGCGTCCCATACACTCCCTCACTGATTCCTTCCCTTCTACAAACGAGGCATCATTATCCCTATCTTGTAGGTGAGTAAACTGAGACCCAGATCGGCTGTACTATACCGTGAGCAGAGCTGGACTTCAAACCCAGGCAACCTGGCTCAAGAGGCTGAGGGTTTCATGTCCTGCAGGAGAGCTGCCCTGAGGCTTGGAGCAGGCAGGGCCCAGAACTCCAGGTTTTGTGCCAGGTGGAGGCCAAGAGCTTCCAGCCCAAGTTCCTTTTCCTTGGGACCAGACTCCTGGCAAGAAGTGCAGTACCTGAGAGCAGTGGGGTGGAGGAGGTGGAAGAGACACATAGTGTCCAGGCAAAGCCACCTGGTAAACACGGAGTCTGCTCAGAGCTCCCCTGGGGCCCCTGGCTGCCGCAAAGGCGCCCTGGCGCCCAGCTCCAGCACCTCCTGGGGCCACAGAATCAGCTCATGGCCCTGAAAGCTATACCGGCAGGCTCTGTCCCTGCCCCGTGGAGACAGGGCCAGGACACCAGGCACAGGGCAGTTGTCCCCTGTAGACTCCTTGTGCAGAGGTGCTAGGGGCCAGACCAGGAACCTGCTGAGGGAATGGGGGCATTAGGTGCTCCCCACAAAGGGGAGGCAAAGGCCCAGAGTGTCACGGACACAGGTCAGCTCCACCCTCAGAGGGTCATCCCGTCCACAATCCTGTTACAAATGGGGCACAGTCTCGGAAAAGCAAGGGCCGGTCCAGGGTCAAATGGCAATTATTCTTTAAGATTCAAGGAAAACAATGCCAGGTTCCCTCAGTCTGAAGAATTTCCACCTGCTCTCTTCAATGCGTTTGCATTTCAGAAAGGGGTCCCAATCCAAGGAGGTGAGGACAGGAGCCTGCCCAGTTCTCAGGTAGGAGGGCAGCAGCCTCTTTTGAGCCTTGCTCTGGACCCTCATTCACAAGTGTCGGGGGTCTCCCCAGTGTCCTCACCACCTTCTGACTCCCGCTGTGGCCATAACTGTGGAAGAAATAGAAGACTCACAAATAATGAGACCCTGGCCTTTTCCGTCATGGTGTGTGCCATGGGGCTAATCAAATCGCTTTTGTGGGGTTTGTTTACTCCTTGTCTCCCCCACCACTCGGTTACTCCAGAGGGGCCAGGGGGGCTCTATCATAGTCACTGGTGTATCCCCAATGCCTAGCGGAGCTGGCACATGGTAGGCATCCAATAAATTTTTCTTATTAATAAAAGAGACAATATTTTCACAACCACACCAGGAATTCTTCTCACAAACTAGTGGTTCTTTGGGGGAGACCCCTTCTGAGATTGTGCACTTCTTCCAGTGACACCTGGCACAGCCTGGAGTTCCTCATGGGGGCTGATTTCCTAGGCCCCCTCCCTGACTCATGCCACCAGCGTCATTCACCTGGACAGCAGCACCAGCAACCCTCCGTAAGGCCTCCTGGAAGGTAGCTCCACCCTGCAGGACAGTCTCTCCTCTTGCCACCCACGGCCTGGCTTCCCTCCCCTGGGGCTGAGATCTGCGAAACTCCATGTCTGCTCCCTGACCCATTTATCTTGGGTGAGCACTGGTATCCAGCAGCCAGGATGGAGTGACCAACAGGTCAGGTAGGGCCCTCCCAGACTCACGTCTCCCACCGACTGGCAGAGGTCACTGTGGAAGGCTGAAGCCTTCCCCTCCCGATCCTGCATTGCTTGCCTCCCCTACTCAGCACTTCCCTAAGCTGCAGGTGTCCCGGTGGGGTCTGGAGGGCACCAGGCCTCAGAGAGGCCCAAACGGGGAGAAGGGGGCTCTCCTCATGTGTCTTGTCAGAAGGTCCACTTCTGAGCCGGGCTATAAAGGTCCAAGACCTAGCTCCCATGGGGCCAGCCAGGCATCACGCTCATAATAAAGTCATCTAATATTCTGCAAGCCACACCAGCATTTATCTTCTTTTACAGAGGGGTCTGTGCCCAGCTCCCAGCTCTTCCCGCTGCACGGCTGGGTGAGGAGCACTCCCTCTCTGGTCTCTGTGCCTCTCACCCCGGAAGTGAACGTGCTGGATGGCACAGCCTCATGTTTAACCTTCAGCGCTCCACACTTTAGTCTGAACTAATGCATTGATAAAGGAGAAGGGCTCACAGGGAGCTCTCTTACCTGGACACTAATGAGGGTCTTCTAGATGTAAATCCCAAAGAAGTGCCTTGGGCGGGATACCAAATATAGTGGCGGGTGTGCGAGTAAAACTTTGGGGGCCCTGAAGAGAGGAGACTTCCTAGTACCCCAGTTCATCCCAAAGTGGTCACACATACTTCCTGAGTGCTCCTAGAGCAGGAATTAAAAACCAGCCCCAACATCCAGGGACACCTTCGCACACTCAGCCCACCCAGGCCATATTAGAGTATCAGGCACACACAGAGGCTCTAGCCCTAGGCACGGCAATTTTCTAACAGAACGGGGCTTGCTAGTGTTGGAGAGCTACACATAAAGAGAGCCTGGCTCCCGGCAAGCCTGCAGGTAACCCGTAACACCGAGGCACCTGTGTTCCCGTTTTCAGCCCATCATCAGTGGCACACGGCTGCCCCTCAGGATCCACTTTTTCCCAGGGCTCCATGCTGGAACTAAGCTCTTCGGAAAGCCTCCCATCCCTTCAGCCTACAGGGGCAGTAACTCAGAGTACTTAAGAGTTTGTAATAACCTCATGGCACTTAAGAGCCTGGGGATTGTCTGCAGAGCTAACTACGATGCTTCCCCCGCAAGGACTGAGACCTGGGGAGACCATGGCTCCAGGCAGCATGCGGGGCCTCAGGTGGGAGAAGCATGGAGCCCCACATCATAAAAGTTATTATCTCGCCGGAGAGTAGTTTTTTCTCCAATTTGTATCTGAACACGAGGTGAAAATGAGTGCTGGGTGGGGAAGGGACCACATGAGCATTTAAGTCATTTATAGTTTACATTTTTACGGCACAGCAGAGATCGGCATCCGTTTTCCATCTGCAATTAGAAGCCAGAGCAGTCTGCCAAGCCTCCGTGTAAATTGTGCCTATTAAAAGAGTCTACGCCATGCAATGATTGATCAACACCAAGGATTTATTCACTGAGCTAACAGCAGTTTTTACTTTTGCCATTACCCAGGGTGATACATAACAATTTAGATAATGCACCCAGACAGATGCATTTATAACCCTGGTGTCAGAGTCCTGCCTTGGAGGCCAGTCAGCCAGGGGGAGGAGGGAGGCTGTTCCCGGTCACACCAGAGAGCCCAGAGCCTGTCTGGCCTTGGGCATGCCATCTTGAGATGGGGCCCACAGTGCACCCATTGGGAACACTTGGGGCCAGAACCGCTGCCTCTCTCCCTCGGAGCACACTGAGCCTTTCTGCAGGCAGGTGGCCCTCCCTCTCCTCCTCTGTCAATGCCCAATAAAGCTGTCATGGGGGTGGAGGGTGGGGGTCTGTCAAGCTGAAATGAGATACTGGATGGTGGGTTTATAGAGATTCAATTATTCCTAAGGGCACGTGCGTACATGCATGACGGCTCTACCTGAGTATGCACGAGTGTGTGCACACACACACACGGACAACCCTCCCCCAGCTCCCTTTAGCACAAGCAATGCGCCTCTTCCTTTGTGTAGGATCTTCTCAGAGGCTTTTTTTTGTTTTTCTTGGCTGGTACCAGACGGTGTTGACCACCTTTGCCGAGTCCTGGTGACAGGTACTGAATGTTCCCTCTTGGCATTATCAACCTGCTCTTTGTCTTGGGCTCCTGGGTGAAGGCCTGGGCATACCAAGCAAGGCACTCAGCATCCCCAGGGTACCCGGGCCAGGAAGGAGACTCACCCTGACTCTCTCCTTCATCCCTCATGCAAGGGGTCCTGATTCCTATTAGGTTCCTCTGCCTAAATATCTGCCCACTCCAGACGCCTTTCCATCCCATTTCTGCCATCAAATTCATCATTTCCCACCTGGATAAACACACTGGTTCCCCTACCGCCAGGCTCCCCACCCACTGTCTGACCCTCCCCAGCATCCTTCTAAAATATAGAGCCAATCGTGTCCTTCTTCCACTGTAAACTCATCAGTGACTCCCACCCAAATCAGGATAAGGCTCAAACTGCTTTACCTGGGAGCGAGGCTAACAAATATTTCGTAAGAAGACCCAACTATGTTGTCTATATTAGTCAGGGCTCCCCAGAGAAATGAAAAAAATTGGGTTGCTCTGAAACAGAACCAGAGGAACCAACAGCGGGGTGGGGGGGGTGGAGATTTTAAGGAATTGACTCATGCAATCGTGGAGTTTGGCAAGTCCAAAATCTGGAGGCTGAAGACCAGAGAAGTGCTGATGCTACAGTTCCAGTACCAAAGCCGTCTGCTGGGAGAATTCTTTCTTGCTCAAGGGAGCTCAGTCTTTGTTCTAGCGGGGCCTTTAGCTGATTAGATAAGGCCCACCCACATTATGGAGAGCCATCTGCTTTACTCAAAGTCCACGGATTTAAATGTTAATCTTATCCAAAAACATCCTCACAGAAACATCCAGAATAATGTCTGACCAAATATTTGAGTCCTGTGGCCCCAACAAGTTGACATATAACTAACCATCACACCATCTCTTTTCTATAATGAGAGGGTTGAGGCTCTGGGAAGTGAGCAAAGCTTATCCCCCTCTTGCATGACCAGGACAAGGGCCCCTGAGTGTTTCTGTGCAGAGGGACCCAGACCTTCAGAGCTGGAGAGACCCCCAGGATCATCTGCTCAGAGCCTCTCACGTAGCGGTGAGGAGAGAGAGGCCCAGACAGACTCAAGCTTTCAGACACATAATAATCCATTAACTGGGAAGGTGAGGCACGCTGCACGCCAATTCAGCAAGCGTTTAAAATATGAGTAACATGAAAGAACATAAACGCTGAGGGTCCCATATGATGTCAGCAGAGCCCACACCTATCCAGTGCCAGGCCCTGCATGCACGGTCGGGGCAGGAGTCCCTTCAAGGGCAGCAATGCAGAGGCAAGGGGCTGGGTGGGGCCAGGGAGACCTATCCTGATGCTCTGTCTCCAGAGCCAGCAGCACTTCCCTCCTAGGTGGTCTCCTTACCTAGAGTCATGTGGGACAGACGAATGAGAATGATGAAGGGACCGACCCTTAAGACCCCTCCCCAACTTGGAAGTGGCACTGTTCACACACACACACACACACACACACACACACACACTGGGGCATATTCTTCAGAGGAAGAGCACCAGACACCGACAGAAGTGGCCTGCTCAAGGCCACGCAGGCAGTGAGTGGGGAGCTCAGCCTTCACCTGAGCCAACCCAAAGACTACCTTCTTGCTTCCACCCACCCCCCCGCATTCTTCCCCAGAGAGTCAGCAAAGCACACTGATTCTCTGGGGCCCACAGCTTCTCCCAAAGATCCAGGGCTTCACACCGTCCCACAGAGCAGCCCTAGGGAAAGGCAGTCCTTTAAATCACCCAGATCAAATACTCCCCAGCTTCTGTACAAGTTTCTTATTACAGCCAACCCCTCACAGGGGAGAGTCTTGGAGCAAAGACAGCCATAAATACTGCTGTTCCCCGAGTTACGGCAAAAAGCGTCCCACTCAGACCTGAGGGCTGATTTAGAGAAGCATCACGGCACAGCTGCAAGTGGGTTCTCATCTGGCAATCAGGTGCACATGCATGGAAGTGCCAGAATCAAAGCGTTTTCTAGACGCATATTTGCAGCAACTGCAGCCAATCATCCAACAGATACAACCAGATATAAGGAACGAAAAAATAACTTTTTTTCTTTAAAAATGTGGAGAAAAGGGGTGTCCTGAAGTTATACTTCATAATTGTAGATCCATTACTCAGCCTCAAAAATCCAAACCGCTCCATCTCATCCTTTCTTAAAGAAGAAACACAAAGGGGCACCTGGGTGGCTCAGTCGTTAAGCATCTGCCTTCGGCTCAAGTCATGATCCCAGGGTCCTGGGATCGAGTCCCGCATCGGGCTCCCTGATCGGCAGGAAGCCTGCTTCTCCCTCTCCCACTCCCCCTGCTTGTGTTCCTGCTCTCGCTATCTCTCTCTGTCAAATAAATAAATAAAATCTTTAAAAAATAATTTAAAAATTTAAAAAAAAGAAGAAACACAAAAACAAAACCATACTATACTCTGGTCGGTCGGCAGAGGCACCAAAATGAGCATCTCCCTCCGCAGTCAGAGTCATTTAGGAGAACAATCTCTGGCACAGACCCCATGCTCATAAATATTCCAGGATGAGGCAATAAAGCAGCTCCAGGCCCTGGCATGGACGCCCACAGCAGAGCGCTTGTCCGTATCACTTGGTACAAGAGAAGGCCCAGGTCAGACCTAGAGCCAGGCTTTGCCCAATGCGGGAGGCTCAAAGACAGAAGAAAATCACATTCCTGGTCTCCTCCCCATTTTGTTGCCTCTGGAATGCCACCTCCTCTGCCTCATCCTGGGAAGGAGTCACTTCCTGCTAAAGTCCAGGGACTAATGGGGCACCACTCCCCACTGTTGCCCCCTCTTAGTGCCTCAAGCCAGTATGGGCCTCCACTGTAGGCACAATTCTATGCATATGTCTGGGAGCTGGGGGCGGGGGGTAGAGAGGAGTCTCTAGACCCTGAAGCTCTTAAAAGAACCAACCCCCCTCCAAACCACACATGCCCTTACCTGTCTAGGGATCCCTCCCCACTACTGCACCTGGATAACGGCCCAAGTCCCCAGGCCCCCCACATCCTCAGCACACCTTCACCAGACACTGTGCCCTTCTAGGCTGGCATGGTGCCCTGCTCTACACCTCCAGGCACAGCCCTGCAGGTGTCAGATGGGGAACTGAAAGGGAGAGTCAACCCAATGGCAGCAGAGGACACGTGGCTGGAAAGGTGGAGCCGCGGCTGAGAGCATCTTCTGCCTGGCACCTTCCCTCCTCCCCAAAACAAGTGTTTCTGCAATCATGAGAGCCACGGCTTTGGGCACACAGGTCTGATCCATGGGCCCTGGCCACAGCTTCCACAGCCTGGGCTTTCTGAGCTATCATGCCCAGAACTTCTGCTCTTTCCAACCAAACGTGTTCCTCCCACCGTGTTCCCCAGCTCAGCTGACAGCAATTGCATGCTTCCATTGCTCAACCGAAACCTTGGAGGCCTTGCCCCTTTCCTTTCTTACACTCCCATGCCATCTCTCAGGAAATCCTGTTGATGTCACCTGCAATTCACACCCAGAATTTGGCTTTTATTTTCTAACACCTCTGCTGCTACGACCCTGGTCTGAGCTTCTTCACCTTTCTCAGGTCACTGCAACAATCTCCTGATGGGACCTCCTGCTTTCCTGCCTCGCCCCAGTCTACTGTCCTCCTGAAGTTGGCGTGGGGCGAGGGGGGACTCTTTATAGCATTTCTGCATGTCTTGTGACAAGTTTGCCCTAGACGATGGTTTCAAGGACGTTTATATACAAACATCCCTGGAAGATACAGTGTCTCCTTCTTGTACAGAAAGCAGACTGCTTCCTGAACAGGATAGAAAAGATATTGTCTTATTCTAGGACAATTTGGGGCAGGTGTTCTAATAGCCCTTATAAGATTAGAGGTTCCTCCGCTGTGACACAGGCCCACTGTGTGCAGGGCGTCCACCTGGACTGCTCCAAATCACCCATCTGGGGCCTGGTGAGCAGGGGGGTGGATGTGAACAGGAAGCTCAAGCTGCACAGTCTACCATGAGTAAGAAAGCCCCTTATCTCTGACCAGGAGTCTCACGTTGGCCAGCATCTGTACAACCGGGGCAGGAGAACCTGTTAGCCTGGAAGCCGACCCTTCACAGTTCTTGACACAGAGCAGCCGAAGTCCTAATTTACTAAGTCAGGTCCTCTGCTCAAACTCCTGCAAGGACCCTCCTCTCACTCCATAAAATCCAAAGTCCTTACAATGGCAGCAAGGCCGTGCATGAGCCCATCTCCAACCACCAGGACACCTCTGACCTCACCTCCTCTCCTCCCCCATCCTTCACTCTCCTCCAGCCCTCACACACAGATACGCCAGGCACGTGCCCTACTGAGGACTTTTACACTGGCTGTTCCGTTAGCTGGGCACTCTTCTCCTCCTCACAGCCACATGGCTCACTCCCTCGCCTCCTTCCCATCTCTGTTCAACATCACCTTCTCACTGAGACCATCCCAAGCTCCGATTTAAAACTGCCTCCCTCCCTGCCATCATAGGCCGCCAACACTACCTCCCTACTCCTAGATCCCCAAAGAGCCACCAGGTCCTCACCTGAGCAGGTCCCTCTTCAAGTATGGCCTTCCTGGGTCAGTTTACCAAGTCGAACCATGACCTCACCCCCAAGCAAACTGTCTTGGTCCCAGCCCCAGCCCCTCACAATGACTGATGCTTCAGGAGAGCACCTGAGGCTCTCTTAGCTGTGGAATGGGGAAATGGTACCAAGGAACACGAGAGCAGAGAGAAGGATGCAGCTCTCTATTCAGCAAAAAGGTAGAGCCCTGGCCTGGTCCGCGAGGGCGGCAGAGGGAGCAAAAGGTGACCAGCACTGGCCAGTATAAATGTCAGCCTTCCCCAAGGTTGCTGCAGAAATACTTGAGGAAGAAGACATGGCACGGCACTGAACTCCGGCCAGGCAGCTGGAAAGAGGTGGACTATGGTGATGTAGGCATTGAAGGTACGTGCGGACCCCGCCCCCTACCTCTAGCACAGGCTGGTGACATCTGGAAGAGTCTGCTTATTTTTTCAACTGGTACATTTTCTACAGCATCTTATACTCTTTTCAGTTACGGTTTTGAGTTTGGCAATTATGACAGGCTTGCTCTGCTATTTATGTTTCTGATTATTTTTAGTGTTTTGCAATTAAATTTCCTTAAATTAAAACTTTAGACCTAAGCTTCAGATTGTCTGTAATGTACCCTGGTGGGTTCATATATGCAGTTTATATATTTGGGTTGCAAAAGCCTCAGAAAAAAAGATATTTCAATATTTGGCACCCAAACCGTCTTGTTTCCATATCACCCACACGTTCCCACGCACTTCTCTCTATTCCCACACTCCCAGCGACACCCTCCAGATCCTTGTGAGCCACAACAAAGCACTGGGAGAGGTAACTAGGCTCTCCTTCAAAGCCAGAGCCGGCTGCCTCGCCCCACCACCTCAGCAGCCCCCCCGGGGGCTGCGCCCTGGACCACACAGCCTGCAGACCCTGCCCTCAGCCCCAGGCCTTCCCAGAGCTGCACCCCTTCTACCGCTGTCCCCCACCTGAATGCCATGGCTTAGTTCCCAACTAGGTGTTCTCTGAAACCTTTTGCCCAAACTCACGTGGTTTTCCTACTGGCCCCCCACTCTTCCCAGTAGTGCACTCCTGGGCTGCTAGCCCCATCCAGTCACTGGACAGGCTCTCCTCCCTCGGCCTCTACCATGCTGCGCTGCTCTGGCAGCCCTGGGCCCCTCTCCCTCCTGCTGCCTGCACGAGGGCAGCACTCTTTCCTCTGTGGCCATACCCACCCCGCGGGTGCCATGGCCGCCTCCGCATGGACCCCCAGCCCACGGCCAGGCTGCATCTCCAGAGCCAGCTTTGTTGCTCTTGCTACTTAGGTGCACCCGGGAATTTCAGGATCGTCCATTTCCCTCTAAAGTCCCTCCGGCCTCCTCATCTCCCTCCTGGGTGAATTCAGCTGCAGCCCCTCAGCCACCCAGGCTTAACCCCATGGGGTCAACAGAACTTGCTGTCGCTCACCCCACAGCCTCCTCCAACCCTTCTGACCCCCCTCCCTGCACAGGCTACAAAAGCTAATGACTCTTCTTTTCTGCAGCCAGCAGTATGGTCAGGTGAAATGGTTCTGTCCAGTGAGCTAGGAACAGAAGTCCGCTGGGGTGTCTGAGAAAGCTCTGCCTTCCTGAAAAGGTGCCCCCCACCCCACCGCCCTGCCCCATGCAGCTGGTCACCCCTCCTGCTCTCAGCTGCCCCTCCCCCTACCTCCCCCAACACTGAGTGGATGGGGAGGTGCTGAGGGGTAAGAGTAAGGGAGGAAGAAAATGCCCAGCACCTGGGGGGCATTGCTGAGTTGCACTCAAGCTCTGGACAGCCTGCCTGCCTGTGGCCAGCTTGTCCTGAGAGGCAAACAGGTGTGTGTATCATATTTTCCGTGCTTGCGGTGGAAGCACCCTCACTGACACACTGAGTTCACTCTTATTTCTCCTCTCTCCACTCCCTCCCATTGCTCACAGACCTTCTTACTCAATTGTTCCCTATTCTCTCTCTTCCTGCCTCCCTCCTCTCATCCTTGCTTTAGCAGGTGCTTGCCTCTTGAGCATCTACTCTGCAGGGCTCTTCAGGGCACACGGGAGAGAGAGCAGGAGCCAGCCACACACTCACTGCGGGAGCACCCAGGCTAGGCTTCACCCTGTGCACCTGTCAGTGCACAGCCTCAAGTCTCCTGTCTGTTCTCTTTGCCTTCTTGCAGTGTTTCTGGCACACCTCGCAAAGCGTTCTCCCTGGAGTTTCCACAATGGCCCTCAGGTTTCCCAGAGGCCTCTCTGGCCTCACGCTCCTGACTAGGGCTGTTCTGCACCCCAGAGCTGGGGTCCTCTCCCTCACAGCCACCACCACCCTACAGCCATACACACTCCCTGTTCGCCCAACCCTGAGCTCAGCACTTAGATCCTACTCCCTGGACGCTCATTCCTGCGTGACCCTGAAACTCTGCCATGAGGGTGGTAGCAGCCAGGGGAAGGGGTCCCAGCGGCCCAGAGGTTGAGGAAGGACCAGCGTTCTATTCTGGCACATCATCCAGAACCAAACAGCTCTGTGGGGAGTCATCAAAAGGACCAGCCAGGGAGATAATGAGCACTGGGTAAACTTAACAGTATATACTAAGCCCTGGGCCAGGTGGCATCCATGTACTATCTCATTTTAAAGTACACATTTGGGATAGTTTTATAGAGAATGGATTCCAAGGTTCAGAGAGATTCAGCAGTGCAAAGAGTGAGCAGATCAGTGGTTTGAGGTAAAGAGAAATGGGTTGCAGGAGCTGGTGGTCTGCAAGTCAAGGTTGCTAACAGGCATGTCCTGAAGCAAGGGATAGCCTCTCCCCCTGAACTCTGCTGCTAGCTCCTCAGCTATGGTAAGACCCCTTCCTAAAGCCAGGTACCCACCAAAACACCAGCGGAGGAGTGCTAACAGACCCACAGCCATTCCATCAACCAGAGGATTATAGGTTCCTAGAAACAAGCTGCCGGGTTAGGAGCACCATGGTTCAAGCCCAGAGCTGCTGGGGTGGGGTCCCTGGGTCTGTCCAACAGGGTCTGCTCAAACTTTAACTGAAAGGAGATGCTGCTTGGCAGGTGGTGGAGGGGACCTGACTTCACCCACAGAGCTCAGACTCCAGCCCCCTTGCTGACACCCTCTGTAACCTCTGGAACATACAGGCCCCTCAGTTACACCTGGGGAATAAAGTCAAAAGTATATCCAAATCTAGAATTTGAAAAGACCTTTTTTCAAACTGTGTTATAATTGCCATAGCGCTTTCATAGCCATCACTTCACTAGGACCCCACAACAATAAAGCCAGCATGACTTTTCTAATTTTCTATATCAACAGCATCAACAACAACAAAGCAAGGCTCCAAGAGGCACACTAAAGATCTCACAACAATTTTAGAGTGCCGTGGATGACAGTAACAATCAACTTTGTTTCCTCTCTTTCCTTCTGGTTTCCTATGAGACCCAGGGGCCCAGAGGACTCCCTTTCCTTGGGTACAATAGAAAGTTCAGGGGAGGGCCTGTGACTCCGGTCAGGCCACTCAGAATCCTCCCTGGGATGTCTGATGGAATTCTCAGGAAAGACCAAGATGCAAACCTGGAACAACTAAGGGTTCATCACCCTCCCCAAAGGAACGCCTGCCAAAGAATGAGTTCAGCTTTCAGGAAAGCCAACCTCCAAAATGCAAATATGAATTTTTGGGAATATCATTGCGCACACAGATCCAGCCATGCCTGAAGCCAGTACCACTTCTAGAATTTTCATGTTTGTGAGTCAGTATTTTCTCATCTTAGTAACAACAGAGTCTCTACACCAACCCAAAGGGTAAAACCAAGGCCTCCTACCTGGGCACAGAAATCTATATTGCCTACTAGGTATTTATCCCAAAGATACAGATGTAGTGAAAAGAAGGGGCAATGTTCATAGCAGCAATGTCCACAATAGCCAAACTGTGGAAGGAGCCGAGATGCCCTTCAACAGATGAATGGATAAAGAAGATGTGGTCCATATATACAATGGAATATTACTCAGCCATCAGAAAGGATGAATACCCACCATTTGCATCAACATGGATGGAACTGGAGGGGATTATGCTAAGTGAAATAAGTCAGGCAGAGAAAGACAATTACCATATGGTTTCACTCATATGTGGAACATAAGGAATAGCACGGAGGACATTAGGGGAAGGAAGGGAAAAATGAAGCAGGGGGGTGGGGACTATGGACCTCAGGAAACAATCTGAGGGTTTCAGAGGGGAGGAGGTGGGAAGATGGGGTAGCCAGGTGATGGGTATTAAGGAGGGCATGTGCTGTAATGAGCACTGGGTGTTATATGCAAATAATGAATCACTGAACACTACATCAAAAACTAAAGATGTACTGTATGGTGACTAACATAAAAAAAAAAAAAGAAATCTCCCAAAAGATAGAGAAAATCAAAGAAAAGCATAAGACAACAATAGACAGTTACTTTTCCTCATTCGACAAATAGTTGTGAGCCAAGCACCATGCTAACTGGTTGGAAAGACAGTGGTGAGCGTAATAATCAAGACGCCTGTCTGGGGTGATCTTAACGAGACAGGAGAGGTACAGACTCTAGCGGAGGCTGGGTGGGGTGGGGAGGGCAGCAATAATACTCCAATCTAGTCTGATGGAGAGTCAGGAAAGACTTTCTCAGGTTTAACTGAAACTGAAGGACAATCAAAAGAAAACCTCATGAAGCAAGTCTGGGCAACGGCATAGGTGAAAACCCACTGCTGAGACAGTGATTTCATTACCAGTGACTCATGAATATTGCTGCATTTGGGGGATGGGGATATAACTGAACTGGATTCTAACCTTCTTTTTTAATTTGGATGTAAATGTATATGAAAAACTTTCCAAACTAATCAGACAAGCATGCAAAGAAATATTTATAAGGACCTTTGTGGCAACAATGTTTATAATAACAGAAACCTATAATTGAAATTTAACAACAACAACAAAATATGTCAATATGCCCTTGCAACTGAAAAACATTTAAAAAGACAATGTAAACACACATTTATTGACTTGGAAAGATGTACACGTCTAGGAGAAATAAGCAGGTCTCAAAGAATATATATAGGATAATTCCATGTATTGAGTACAAAATAGGAATTCAATAAATATTTGCTGAATGAATGGCAAGTAAATATATCTGAACAGATAAACACCAAACAAAATGTTTGAGGTCATTATTTCTCAGTGATGGGATTATTGGTGATTTTAAATTGTTTTCTATATCTGCTTATCTGAACTATCTAATTTTTTGTAAAATGCACATGAATTATTTGCACAATAAAAAGGAATAAATAAGAAATCTTTCTAAAGCAAACAATGACTCACCAAAGTCAGTTTTAAATCTTAAGACTTATAATTAGGAAATAGGACCTTAAGAAAGAACTGAAATAGCATGGCTAGATAAGTATAATGGATAAGAAAATATTCCTCCCATAAATATTGGAGAAAGACAAACCTTTCTTCAACGTCACAGCCAAAAACTGTTTAGCACAAGTCCATTCCATATCTCATATTTATTCAGCTATCTGTAACACAGCACATTAGTTAAATATTAGAGAAAAATACATTGATGCAAAAATGAAGTCAACAAGGCTTATGCTTGTATGAAGCCAAAAAATTCACATTAAAAAAAGTCTATGTATGCCAAACATCTAAATATTTGGGAAAATCTGCAAGATAAATGCCATTTGGATCAATTTCTGGGGTGACTGACTGCATCGTCCACATTTCTCCCAGATGTTTCAGCCTAATAGAGAACGTGGCCTTCAACAACCAAGCCAGTGGCTGGGCAGCATGGCAGACAGCTACACTGTCACCATCACTAAAAGCAAGTGCCGGGCAAATAACACTACCGACTCTCTGATGTCCTTTTGCAGCCAAATTGTAATCTCTGATTGTTCATATCATTAGGACAATTCTGTTAACTTTGAAACTCTGGGAGCCCTGATGGAGGCAAAGCATTGCCTCAGATCCTGGCAGATCTGAAGAAGGCAGACCACAGGTGCTACAGAGAGCTGGCCAAATGGTGGGCTCTGGGCCCTGGAGACCCCCATAAACTACAAGAACATCTGCCTATATCTTACATGGCCTCCCAGGCCCCACACAAGCAGTGCAGCTCCCACTTTCTTGGGGTTCCCCCACCCACCAGGCTGCCCTTCCTCAATCAGCATGGCATGAAAGGAGTTCACGGGAGGCTGCAGAAATCAGGAGAGGCATACTGCAGAAGCGGGGAGGGGAGCTGAGCCTTAGAGGACTGGCCAAAGCGAAAAGGATGCCAAGGGCATGATCACACCAGACACTGCAGAGATCTAAACTATAGCTTCTGGGGACAGCTGGACAGCTCACAGCTGCTACCTTGAAGAAGCACAGAACATTTATGGGATAAACTCAAGAACCTGAGAAAGAAGAGAGGTCATCCACCCCCTCCGCACACACACATGCCCTCAACACCACTCCCCCTATGCTGGAACCAGCTGTTTAAATGTAGTCATTCTCTACTGGAACATGAGCTCCTGAAGCTGGGACCATATCCTACTAGGCTTGGCATCCTTGTGGCTGGCACAGTATCAGACCAAGAGTCCTTACTCAGTACCTATTGGCAGTTAAATGAGTGAGTTGATGAATGTATAAAGTAACAAAATTGTATCTCATCCAAAGGGTAGGTTCTAAGTCAGCACATGCTGTGAAAATCATAGATAGTCTAAGTTACCTCTAAGAAATCCCTTAAATTGTCCAGAAGGTACATGGAATCAGCCAGCATCTTCCCTCCACTACTAGACAAGGTTATTGGTTCTTCTGTTGAAAGCCAGAGGAAACGACCAGTTATCCAGCTCACACAGAGTTAGCAGGTGCACAGTCTCACACAGGCGCACACAAGTACACAAACATAAGGACACACTGGGCATCACAAGATTTCACACTGCAGTGGTACATAGGAACTTCAGCCAGGCCAAGCCTCCCACTGCCCCCACACATGCTCAGTGTGGGGTCTACCCACTCAGAGTGGAGTGGTGGATGGAATTCCCAGCACTATTTCAACTGTTCTCTTTCTCTCCTTTTCGAATTGCTGGTAGCACAAATGAACAAAGGAATTAAATTCATGTGTGAGGAAACTCAACTGCACTCCTTGAACTGAATCACCATAAACTCAAAAAGCAATTGGGATTAAGAATTCCTCAAAT
Organism: Neomonachus schauinslandi; assembly: GCF_002201575.2. NCBI lineage: Eukaryota > Metazoa > Chordata > Mammalia > Carnivora > Phocidae > Neomonachus > Neomonachus schauinslandi. The sequence continues at coordinate 119,632,674 of NC_058403.1, forward strand.
CAGTGAGATCATAAAACAAACAAACAAAAAAAAGCAACTGGGATGAAATGGAATGGGGTGGGGTGCGGCAAGGGGAAAGACTGCCCCATTAGAACACAGCCCTGGCCAGCAGCTCCCATGTCACCACTCATGCTGTCCTAACCACACCAGCTGCCAGCACGCCCACCTCTCCTGATACCCTGGGTCCTGTTTCTACACCCACCTAATCACACCCTAGCCTAGGCTTACACTCTTCATTATTCAGCCTCTACTCAAGCCTGCATATTCTAGGACACACGCCCATGGCTTTCTGAACACTATGTCTTCCTCAAGCCCATAGCTTGGTGAAACCACCCCAGCAAGATGGACAGTCCCCCATCCTGTTCCATCTAATTTTCAGATCCCTAGTGGGTGACAGAGCCAGTGGGACTTCCTGGTGGGCCACACAGGAGCAAAAGGTTAGGAACAAGCCTGGATATTCACTTACACATCACCACCACTGCCGTGCCAAGCCATACTGGAGCCAAAAGGGAAAACTAGGAACACTGATCTTATATTTATTTAAAATGTTGACATTTGTCATCATGAATGTTTACATTAATGTTGATTTTCTAAAATACTGCATTAAAATATTACTTATCTTTATTTCTGAGGGGTTTTGTTTTATGTCTCATTCACTTCACTCTAGTCCCTTGAGACCGCTACTAGTTGAGTATAAATAATCCACCAGACACTGCACTTAAAAAAGTTATATAGAAGTCTCACAACAGTCTCATCAGTAGAGTTGAGAATGTACCTATTTGATAATTGGGGAAACTGAGGTACAGAAAGAAAACAGCATAGGAAGTGTCCCACGGCCGATAAGAGGTGGTGGAGACACAAATTCAGGAGGCAGTGGAGTGGACCACACTTCATTAGAAAACACCGACCGACTGTGCCTCTGATGTAAGGGAGAGGTGGCATAGGGAAGCATGAGGAAACACTCCACAGCCAGCCAGGGAGATTACGAGTAGATCTCATGCTGCCCACAGAGGTTCAGAGAGATTTGGAGGGGGGCGTGCAGACCAACCACTTCTGTGGACATTTGTGTAAGGACCAAGGAAAGGCTTCCCTTGCTAAAGGATTCATGTACTGAAGAAAACCGGGTAGGGATTTTAAAAACCAGGCTTTGAATTTTTCATAAGATTATTTTAGATTTGTGGGAGGAAGATTATTATGAAATCTGCGGCCAAAAGTATTTTTCTTGCAATTTAAATTTTTCAGAAGGAATAAAACAAAATATCTCACATGAAAAATGTCTAATTTGATGTAAAGCCATTGGTCAGCATTCTTTATGTGCCTATGAATACCACATCCTCATTAACACCCAGGGATCCATGGAAACCCCACTAAGAAACCATGAAACCTCAATGTGGATTTAAGTAGGAGCTGTTTTTTCAAGAATGTGTATGCTATAGTGAATATCAATATATCAACTCTGGCTCCAGAACCATAATTTTGCTAATATTAGCAGTAGCATGAATAAACTTAGATATTGTTAACTCTAGACCAGATCAAATATGCACTATTGTTCAGGCTAAGCTGTCAACATTAGAGACTATGAGTTATCACCATTCTGGTATGTGTGGATTGGCACCTCTACAACTCCGTTTTCATTTCTTTTGTCATTGTTGCTTGCCAGACACTTTGCCAGTTGGTGATGACACTGGCCAAAGTCCAGAAGTAGGTCAGGACACACACCCCAGGTCAAGATCTACTTTTCCTCCCACTTAAAACTACATTAACTTTTCTCTCATAGGATTTTCTCTAGCACTAATTAGCACCACACCATTTAGCACATAATCCAATAAAGTTCCGTATTAAGCATTGAGAAAATTTTGTCTCCTCAGGTGGAATATAGCTGCTCAACAGCAGGAATTTTGTTTCACTTACTCTCACTTCACTCAGCTCAGGGGTGAGCACATATTAGGCTATCAGTCAGAAGGCTTAGAACGACCAAAAGGAGACACAAAGAAATGCAGGTGGGGCTCTGTGTGCGCATCCTGGTGGGCAGAGGGTGAGAAAAAATCTAGGAGCCCGGTAAGACTATTTTACATAGCCAGGGGAAATGTAGCCAGAGGCTAGATTAACACCAGTGACAAAGAGGAAGCCCAAGGTCATCATAGGGTGAGCACAGACAGGAAGTACTGTGAACAGGTAAGCAACAGTCACAATACAGGCTGGGAAAATCTGGAGTGAGGAGGGGGATGCAAATCAACCCATGCATGTGGTTTAAGACCAAGACCATGCCTGACATGAAGGCACTGGAGGTCACCCTGATGGCCAAGAAATAATGGGACACTGTTCTCCTCAGAAATACCCTACCAAGAAATCCTCCCACCCCCAAGGCAATGTCTGTAGTGCTTAGCTCCTTTGTCCTTGGATTCCCAGAACAGCTTAAGCTCTACCTTTCCCAGTTGTAGTGATATTCTAGGGCTAGCCACTGGCCACCATTCTCTCTTTTCTAGCCTTCTCCAAATGGCCATAGGAGATGAAGGCTACCAGATATAATGGTACTTATTTATGAATCATAAACTTTGATTCCAGGGGACCAATGGAAGGGGTATATTATATGGCCATATTGTGGAGAACTGAACAACAGTACCTGCTTTAGGATGGAGAGGAGTTTGTTTTAGATTTCTATAACTTGCTCAGCACTCAAAAAACCCAGGGAGCCCCCAACAAATAAATCCAATCAATCTTTTATGAACTGGCCAAAGATTACAACCAAATTAGTACAAGAAGCCCTTCACATTCAGTTTTACTTGCATTGTTTGAAGAGGTTAGAAATGAAATCTTCCTGACTATAAGTTTGTTTTTCCAATTCAGACATCTTCCCCAAGGATTCACTCCCAGATGAAGAGCTTCATTATGCTAGTGAATTACTGGAAGGCCATGAAGACAGAAAACTAGGTCTCTGAGAGAGCCCCAGCATCAGAGAAGGTCTTTAAAGAAAGACCTCCTAAATATTTCCAATGCTTCATCCTTCCTACTGCCCCTGTGAGTGGCTCTTAGTGGTGATTGCTCTATGGAGTTTCCCTGTTGGGATCCAGATGGCCAGAGGTGGATTTACCAAGTTTTCCCACATCCCATCTCATGAATGTCTGCACCTCCCCTGGAGGGCTCTCCAGATGGCACCTGTCATAAATGGAAACCGAGGTCAGATTAGTCATCCGCTTAAGTTAAGAAAACCACCTTCCAACTGATTCTCTCTCTCTCTCTTTTGCTTTAATTCTGTGACTAAACAAGAGGACTGCATGTTAATGAAGGTACTTGTTTAATTAATTGGTATAAGAGAAACTGCAGCTTCATCCTTGCAAGGAGAAAGACTGCCTCACTATGGAAACCTCAAAGAAGCACTGAGCACTGGTTGGTATGTAATATGTGAATGTGTAGGTTTCATTGGGGTGAGGTCATCATTTTCTCACCCAATGTACCTAACAGAAATAAAAAGGGGGGGGGGGAGCTCCCTCTGATAGAAAATATCAAAGCCTCTATAATTAATAACCAGAATACAATAAAAAATTACTAGACATATGTATGAAGAAGTAAAAAAAATTTGACCAATAATCAAGGGAAGAAAGATCATAGAAACAGACCCACAGATTATCCAGATATTTGAGTTAGCAGACAAGGACTTTAAAATAACTGTGATTAACATGTTGAAAACAGAAGACAAAATGAGGAAAATGGATGATAAGATGGAGAATGTCAACAGAAACTGGAACATGTAAGAAGGAGTTTAAAAGGGCATTTTAGAATTGAAATATGCAATGTATTAAAGTAAGAATTCATCAGGACAGCAAACTGGACAAACTAGACAACAAGATTTGTAAAACAACCACATTAGTGTACAAAGAGAAAAAAGAATGGGGGGAGAAAGAGAAAATAGCACAAGAGATTATGTGGGAAACAGCCAAATGGTCTAACATACATGTAATTAAAATTGTACTGTGTTTTGACTTCAGACAGACCTGGGTTGAATCTTACCTTCCTCTGGGGTTACTTACTGGATCACTTACTGGTTGAGTAAATGGCATGCCTGGTAGGTGGCCTACCTCCTCTGAGCTTCAGTTTCTGCATGTACAATGGGAACAAATAAGCCAACACTGGAGGCTTTTTTTTTTTTAATGAGGCAAGATATTTTGAAAAATTATCTGTGTATGTGCTCCTCCCAATGATCTCTACCCCAGGATCAAGACACATGCCAACAACTGCAGAATCCTGGAATAAAACCCCTAGTACTAGACTTCTAGGCTCATAAGCCCTTGGTTAATGTGGGAAATGGAAAAATAGGATGCAGACTCATGGAGTGGCTTTTCTTATCTCCCAAGTAAGATGAGAGATGGCACAGGATAGGAAACTGGAGAAAAGAGAGATAGTGTAGGCCAGGGAAGCACAAGATGTAAATCCTGGGCTGCTCTATCAGAGCAAGCACCATCCTCTGCCAGTACCCAGAGATCACACAAAAATAGCTCAGTTCTTAGAGATGCTTCACACTGCCATTATCCGGGGATGACTACTGAGATGGGACAATCTACAGACTAAGGTAGGAACAATGCTCATCTGGGCCTTGACACTGTTATTTCTCCTATCTAACCCTCTTCATTTGGACAACCCCTATTTTATGGATCAACACATGGATAAAACAAGGCAATAATTCCAATATTCAGTAATATTATTCACAATCATATTAATTATTGATTATGACCTACTATGTATTATTTCATGCATAGCTAATACTTAATGAGAGCATACTATGTTCCAGGTCTTAACATTTCACATGTATATTAACTCATCTACCACAACCACCTTCTAAGATAAATTCTAATTAAATATCTTCCTCAAGGCCACCCAACTAACAAGGTTCTTCATCAACCAGAAATGGGTATTATCTGTTGAGTGCCACTATAGGTTAGGAACTCCTATACTTGGCCTAATTGAATCCAAACAGTGATGTCTGGAGCTCAGTTTCTCCTCTACAACGTGGTTATGTTGTTAACCATCACTACCCACAGTGCTGCCGTGAAGCTTAAAAGACATAATTATATAAAATGGCCACCACAGTAATCAACACATTGTCAACACTCATTAAACATGCTGTCTCTGGCTTGCTTTTGTGTGACAACAGAGATCTCAGAAAAACAGGACGATGTGGAATTTAAAATGTTCCATATATATATAATTCACACAGAGAGCGAAACTTAGGAGCATCTACTTTTCTTGTTATGCTTTTTCATGTATTTAATCTAAGTAAATAACAAATGTATGTGTCTCTGATTTGGTGTAGGGTTGTAAGCTAGGACATCAGAGATTACTTGGATGTAACTTAGTGTTAGGGTCCCATTCTTGTCAGGCATATCTAAGATCGATTTGAGGCTCCCAGAACAGCTGTCCTTCTCTGACCAAGCAGCTAACCACAGGGGCCCCAGTCAAGGCTCTGATTCCACCTTAGAGAGCTGCACAGGTGGAGGAACACCTGCCATGGGGCCCAAGGCAGGTAGGTACAGGATGCAGGATTTATTCCCCATTCTCATGGTCCCCTGAAATCTGGATCAGAACACTTCAGTGCACCCCGGGTCGTCACCACAGAGACTGCCCCAAGTGGCTTATGTCTGGAGACAGCTCCTCTCCAAAGGGCTGGCACAGTAGTGTTAGGAACCCAAGCAGGCCAGGCCATGGGGACAGGTAAACATAATTGGGTCACTGGAGGATTCAGAATATATATTAAAAAAAAAAAATCACAAGGTCCAGGCAGAAAAGGAAAGCTGAGTCTGGAGCTCCTGCTCTTCCTGTCAGAGGTAATCTCATTTTAAATTTGGCCTCAAGCTTTCCAGAAACCTATTTAGATCTTGTGTAACCTCTGTGTATGACTAGAATATAAGTCAAAAAGTCAGCTGAGGAAGTAGGGTTGTCAGCTTCTGAGACAACTCTGGGCCAGACCAGGGCAGGTGGCAGGACTCTGATGAGAAGGGCCTGTGCAGGCCCTGAAGCTGAAGGGATTTGGTCAGTGTCCTGGCCTGGCCTCAGTTCAGGGAAGGTAACCACTCTTCACTGAGCTCCCACCTTATACCAAGCACCAAACACTGAACTGCACACTTGACAGAACCTTCTCAGAAGCTCTGTGTTGTAGATACTATTATCCCCAACTTAAATAGAGGAAACTGAGGTTAGGAGATGTGCAGTCCCTACCCCAGGCCTCTTGGGTGACAGATGCAAGGATATAATAAAGCCAGGTCTGTCTGATTCCTAAGCTCAGTAAGACTTGTTTCCCTATATCATGTGCTGTTCTGATTACTGATGTATCCCCCTGGACCAATCATTGCACTAGATCCTCTATGGACATGACTTCATCTGAATTCTCATAATCCCCTGGATCCAGGAAAGAAAATTTATGACCAGCACAGATGTCTATTAATGTTTTTTTTTTTTTCCTACTATAAGACTGTACAAACTTCCAACTGATAAGAAGGAGGAAGGTGGCACTGTCTTCTAAATATGTGCTTTTTAATTCCAGGGTCTTAATAAAACTATAAATTTCAAGCCTCTTCCTCATGGAGGGATATACCACATTCATGAAAAGGAAGTTTTAATATTTAGAAAAATGTCAGTGTTCTCCAAATTGACCTATAAATTTGATGCAACTCCATTCAAAATAACAAGCTTTTTTAATCAGCTTGACAAGTTGGTTATAAATGTATATTGAAGAGAAACAAAGCACAGCCATATTACTTCTGAAGAAGAATAAAGTAACTTACCTTACCAGATACAAAGACTAAATATAAAGGTATAATAATTAAAACAGAAAGGTGTTGGAATATGAGTAGGAAAAAATGACCAACAAACCAGAATAAAGAGTCCAGGAAGAGATCCTCACATATCTGGAACTTTAATATATGAAAGGCACAGCATGATCACCACAGGGGAAAGTGGAGATAATTCAATCCATGGAGCTGGAAAATGTGGTTCTCCATGTGTAAAAATTGAAATTGGATCTCTAACTCATCATTCACAAAAATCAACTCCGTGTGTGTCTATCCTTCTGACCCTGGCATAGGAAAAGATTTCTTAAACAAGATTTAGGAAGTTCTAGCAACAAAAGAAAAAATGTATACATTTGATTTCGTTAAAATTAAAAACTTTTATTCATCAAAGGATGACTCAAGGAAAGAGAAAGATCAAGCTACAACCCAGAGAAGATATGTGTGAAATAAATGACCAATATCAAGAATCTATAAAAAGTACCCACAAAAATAAGAAAAATACAAAAAGCCCAGTAGAAAAATAAGCAACAGACACCACCAGACATTTTCATAGAAGTGAAAACACTTATAGCCAATAACATGAAGAAATGCTACGCCTTAATAGCAATGAGGAAACAGGAAAATCAAGATCATGAGATTTCACTGTACCTTCATTCAATTGGAAAAATACTAAGTCTGTTAATATTCAATGTCCAAAAGAATGTGGTTTAATGTGGATATTTTATACATTGCCAATAACAGTGTAAAATGATACAAGTATTTTGAAAAGCAATTTGACATCATCTTGTAAATTTGGACAGTCACCAACCCAAAAGCCCATCGATAGCATAATGGACAAATTAAGTGTGGATATTTCATGCACTGGAATATTATACAGATACACACAGTAACATCACAAAGTTGACGGAAAAAAGAAGTCCTTTTTATCTTAGAAGATATCCAGTAAGATGCTTTTTTATTATGCTCAATACAAGTGAAACTGGACAATTAGGGTTTAGGTATTATGTGTTATAAAAAAAAACTTTTTAAAAAAATAAACAAGGGAATAATAATCACAACCTACCTTCAGAATCATTCAGAATCATGATCACCTCTGTGGGGTAAGGGAGGCAGATGGTGGAAAGAGGGAGGAGCACATGGGTAGAACTAAGTGATTGATCATATACAATTTTTGATTTGTGTTGTGGGTTCACAAGTATTTATTATGTCAATAAATAAAAGATGACCAATGCTAATATGGGTCATGAAAAGAACTATGATTAATCCAATTTGGTATACCTGAGGTCCAATTTTTTAAAACCCGGAATACAGGTGCAATTGAATATTGGTGACTGCCAAAACACCATCATCTATAAAAAGTCTACACTGCTGTAGACTAGTAACATGAGCCAAAGATTCTCCATGACCTCTTTACCCCTGAACATCAGTAGTAGATACATATGCAGCCCTCTTAACCCTACAACATTTCTTACTCATGACCATGACAGACATCAACACTGGACCCACTAAGACTTCCAACTTCTCCACACAGCTCTCCGCATAGTCACTTGACAGGAAGCATGTCCAGAAGTGGGTGAATTCTGTACAGAGAGGCCCAATTAAGATGTCCAGAACTGCAGGCAAGGCAGAGAAGGAGAATTCAAGGGACCACAGGCAAGAGAGGAGAAAAGTCAGCTGCTGGAGTAGGATACAGAGTCCATAAAACTGCCACGTGACTCCCTGGTTGACAAAGCCCTGAGTACAAGCCCCTGCCTGCTTGGTTCCTGAGAGGAAGAGAAAATGAGGATAGACAACAGCATATTTAACTTGACATGTGGGAAATATGCTATGCTGTGAGGTGTGGAGGCTGGAAATGGAAGCCAATTTCCCAAAGAAATATCTCTGTTCATGGGTGACTGGGTCATTTTGGGTCCCTGAGGGAAAATTGGATGTTCAGAGCTCAGGAAGGAAATGTGATTCCTCTAAGGTATCCCTGGATGCTCACCACAAGCAGGACCTCAGCCTGGAAAGATGGATGCCAAAGAAGACCCAGGGGCATGGCTGATATCACCAGTCTCCAGCTCTCCAAATGCCCCTAAGACTCCCCAAAGTCAGAGCCACAGCTCACAACAGGCAGCCAGCAAATGTCAGACAGATGAAGGCCAAGACATCAGTAATGCATGGTTTTCTTTTGGTTCAAAGCCAAAGTCTTTTGAGCTTGAGAACTGAGTCATTTAGGAAGAGCATCAACATTCTAAGGAAGAGAAGGGGGGGGGTAGAAATAATAAAAAGGGAACCATCCCTTCCTTATAAACCATAGTGGCAAGGGAAACATCTCTCAATTCTTACATCATCTTCACTGCCCAGCAGTGTGTGAGACAGAGTATATTCTCACTAACTGCTGTTGATTGCCCAATCAATTTCTACAATCCAAGAGGCTCAGAAAATATGCACAGAAAGGATGCGCTGGTGTTCATATCATACAAGCACTGAATAGGAGCAGAGGCCAGAGGGAGTGGTAAGCGAGGGGAAGGCAGGGGGCGAAGAGAGGTAGTCCTCTCAAGGACACTGCACATTCTGGAATGGTTGCTTGCAGCCCAGGATCTCAACCAGGGCAGAATAATAAAAGGAGTAAGAGGTCATGAACAATCATTTCCATGTAGGAGTAATAAAGACAGAATGCCAGATGGGGCTCAGAGCAATGGAGTAAGCATGAGATGAGAAATCAGGAAATCTAACGTTAAGACAACAGTTTCCTCACCTGCCAAATAGTACAATACCTACCAAGGTTGTATAAGGGCTAAGTGATATGGACATCAAAGCATAAAGAAAGGAATGAAACATTATAGAAACACAAGGAAAGGTCACTGGCAGTTTCTAAGCCAACCCAAAGATGGGACTGGGGGTAGACAAGCTGAAAGTTCTTAGAGACAAACTCACTTCTGTCCAGGGACACACAATGCCCAAACCCAAGACCTGGACTGGTTCAGGCATGACAGAAAAGTGCAAGGTCTGCCTGAGGACCTCTGTGAGTAAGCTGTGCTCTCTTCCCCACCAACACCGTTAGGTACAAAGAGCAGATAAGCCATTATCCTTGGGGACTGAGCTGAGGCTAAGTCAGCACTCCACTGGGAGACCTCCCCTGGATCCCTGTGAAGATCCCACCATGGGAATCCTGTGGGTTGTGCAACAACAAGCATCAGGGGCAGCAAGCAGCTCACAGGGACTGGCCCTACTTCTACAGATTCATCATACCAGTCATGGGACTCACCGATGCAGCAGCCTGCTTTTACCATTAGCTTGCTATATACTTTCATTGATTCCTCCTAACCCCACCAGGTCAGCACTTTTATCCCTATTTGACAGATGAGCAAACTCAAACTTACGTTGGCCCCAAATCACATAATGATTTGGGGCCAACGTCAGGATTTAAACCAAAGTCAGGATTTAAACCAAAACATGCTTGGTCCACAAAGCCTACACTTTGGTCCACTCTTTCGGGTATTTGTATTAAAAAACTAATCAGTGTTAATGAATTAACACTCAAGAAGAATATGCAGAAACAGTTTATGAGTTTCTTTTGGGGGTGTGGAAGAGGTGGGAACATAGCCTTTGGGCAAAAGGCTCTTCTGGAGAGGGCGTGTGGGGGTTAAGGTGAGGTTTTGGTGGCCATTTGCTAACTGTCCACAGACCCAGGGCTAGCCAGGCTGGCATTGCTCACCCCCTCCTTTTCCTTGCAGGGTCCAGGGGGAAGAAGCAGTGGTAATGGGAAACAAAGAGCCCTGAGTGTCCCTCAGTACACAGGCTGGGATGCTGGCTGAATTGGGATGTGAGATACAGGCCACATGGATCTGAATCCTGGGACCAATGTGTTCCAGAACCTCCGCAGGCAGAAAGAGAAAGAGAGACCTTCAGGCCCAGAAGGAGGGTTCGGCCTAAATTACCCACAAGTGGTACGCTTGGCAAAGAAGGAGGGACTAGACCACATCTGCCTGGAGCATGAGAGATAAAGAAGGCCTGTGCCCCAGCCTCTCACCAGTGCCCTCCACACACACACACACCAAGAACGAACTGCATGGCCCAATGAAGATCTCAGGCACTGACCCGGCATCCCTCCTCCTTTACAGGGGAACTGAAAGTGGGGTTGGGACAAGAGGCAGAACAGCAAGAAGAGAACATGAAATTATTAACTCCCTGTCCACCACCACAGGATGCAAGAGAGAGCACCTCAAAGGGTATGTGAGCAGGCTGAGACAGCAACCGGGGAAGAGGGAGAGGAGGAACACAGGTCTTTTCTAGACCACATGTGGTCTTAAGCCCTGATGGATGCTAGTGTGCCTCTGAACTTCATCTCTCAAGTGTAGCCTGGGCTCCTGCAGGGAAGCAGAGGAAGAGAGGAGGGAAACAGAGAAGAAGAGACAAGGCAGAATGGAGGAGAGCAGCCTTCAACTCTCCAGCTCTCATACTCCCCAGTTTTCTGTCTCACAAGAGCCCCCTCCTCCTCTCCAGAGCTCCTGGCAGCTCCCATGCATCTCCTTGCCCCAGTTTCTCTTGATTGATTCTCCCATGGTACTTCATAGGCTCTTGGGCACCCACGAGGTGCTCCATACTTGGTGGTGCCACAGATAAGGGGCAGCAAAGCTCTGATTTGATTAGTAAGCCAGGAACATAGTAGGTGCTCAATAAGCGCTTGTTGGCTGGGGTTCTCTATTTTGCCTAAGGAAACAAGAGTACAAGAGGCTGGCACTGCTGTAGGAGAGCTACGATTCTGGGGAGCCCTCTCCTCTGAGCTTTGTACAGGCTGATTCTGAGCCTCCAGTCGAGGCTCTGTGCCCACCACTCCCGCTCCCACCCCTTCTCAGAGGGTAAGAGTAGGGAGCTGTCAAATAGCAAGATACCTTCTTTTAATTTCCAGGAGATTCTGATATGATTACATCACACCCTTTTCCATCCTTGAGAGTCACTGCACCAGAAATCCCTGATATTTAGTTTTCCAAATGCTTCATCCCCACTCGTACCTCCATGGCTTTGTACATTCTGACCCTCTTCCTAAAAATGCTGTCTCCACACTTGCCCTTTTGTTCAACGACTTGCTCAAGTGCATGTTCTCCTCAATTGCCAATGAGCCCCTTGAAGACAGAACATTTATTGTCCGTTCCCATTCTTCTGGTTGCCAGTACCGGAAGGACCTTACCTCTACCCTCAGTCCACATAGGTGATCCCATCCTCACCCCAGGAAACAGAACAAGCAAGCACCCTGGCCAACGAGTCTCAGTTCTGAGAACTATGTCAAAGTTACTGTAAAGCTTTCTGTTAGACCTGAAACCAGTGGATGCTGGCCTCCAGTTGTTAGGGGCTATTACATGGAGAGAACCTCAGAGAGTAAAGAAGAAAGCAGAGCTGAGAGATGGATAATACTGATTGAGCACCTGGATTCATCCATGCCTGAAGTCCACACCTAGACTTTTCATTGTGTGAACCTATAAATTCTTGGTTAGCTTATTTGAGCCAGTTGGAGTCAGGTTTTCTACCACTTGCTCCTAAAATGGTCCTGGCTCATATAAACATCACCACCTCCCTAAGGACCTAATAGAGCACAATACATAGTAGACATTAAATAAATATCAAATTAAATTCGACAACTCTGAGGCAGCCTATTTAAACACTGGCTTTCAAAAGTACAACTTAACATCAACCTATGCCTTCTTGGAAAAAAGAAAATCTCCCTGTTCCACTTTGACTTCTGATCTCATTGTGACATCACTTTGGTTCCTCAGGAGCTGTTATGGGGAGAGGCTTATTGTCTTCCAACTTTTAGAAGAGCACTTCTAATTAAAGCAATATTAAACAGTAATAACTGTCTTATAGTTTTATGGCAATGTGCATGATCACATAAATAAGGATTTTATGCCCAATTAGCATTTTATATTTATTCAATCCTAAAACAATCCAGCATTTTTATTAATCAAATAAAAGAGCATTTAATAGATATGGTTGTTTTAGCTTCTGAAATTAGCCACATATAAAACAGCACTACATCCAATTATGCAATATATTGCCCCAAAAGAACAATACGTGCTTGCCAGGATTTCCATCAACCTGACACCCATATTTACCTAAATAAGCTAAAACCAACATTTCCCAACATTTCATCACTTGAATAATACTCTCACAATTTCTGCTATAGCCATGTGCTACCTGTACCATTATTTACTTACAGTGTTTTTTAAATAGGCCCATTTTGTTCATTTAAATAATTTTATTTTAAAAAGAAAACTTTATATCATGAGTTTGATATGCTAGCTATGCTTTAAGACAATATTAAAATAAAAACATAGCTATTAACATAAAAATGGTTTATCTCTACCGATTTAAAGTTATCTTGCATACCAACAATGGTAGTCATGGTACATTTGGGAGAAACTTGTGAGCTAAACCACAGTGAGAATTCCAACGGCGTCCTGTCTGGCACCTTCCAGAGCATCTACCTATTTAACAAACCAGGTGGGGCTGCCACCTTGGACCTCCCTATAGTGAGGTTTCTCCTCTTTATTAAGCATTTAGTTTTGTTGATAGACTACGAACTTGGCAGTGAAAAGTAAGAAACAACTTTTACATTATAGATGATGCCCTCTTTAATCATGCAGGACAATTGCATTTTAAGCAAAGGATGTATTTCTGAAGGTATCAGACAATTTAAAACAGGTACATTTCCAGACCTAGGGATAAGTACAAAGTAAAGGGGATGAACCCCAGGAGCCCATAAATCTACAAATACTTTCCCATACTTTATTTTAAAACTGCTTTTTATTTTCTCAGACTTGGCCCTAATATTCCATGGAGCACTCATACCTGCATTACAGTATAGCATATCACGGCACTGGTCTGGCCTCCTTCATGGTACTTTATCAGGTCTACCTTCTGGACCAAACTTACTGACGTTCAGGTATAATTTTCAGGACTAACAATGCTTCTTAATGAGCACTTGAGTGACATTTCTACCCCTATAGGGTATAAAAAGAGGATTCCAATGATAATAACATTGAATGTTAAAATAACAGCACAACAGTTACCAAAATGACTCACAGCCTGCCAATGCATGCAAGCCACAAAAGGATTCCCAAGATGGGAACAAAGAATGGGGTATTTCTGTTTACCAGTTCAAGGGTGAGTGCAGTTTATAGTTCAGCCATCTGGCTTTGAAATAATGCAATTTGTAAGGGAAAAAGTGGGAGGATCAAATTATTTCCAAAATTGTGCATAAAGGGACAGTCTTAAAACTTTTATATCACACTTTTCAAATCTGCTCATTCAACTGCACATGGACTACACTGTTGCTGGCAAGGATCTTCCAGAGGGGAGGAAATTTGGGAGTAACATGGACCTGCAGGGTGGGTGGGAGAAGCCTTATGGTAGTATTTTGTAGGAGGTTTGCTGATCACGAGGTAGAGAGAAGGAGCCTGCCATTTGTCGACACCCCAGATTCAGTAAGGGTCAGTGCAGAACTGCTGAATATATTATCCCAAATCATTCTCACATCTCCTTTGCAGAGGTAAAAAAAAAAATGGCAGGCCTAGGTAGATTCCAGACTTGCTCACCTATGCAGTTTCTGAGAGCCCAAGCCCCAGGAGAAGGCAGCCCCTACTTTAGGCACAGGGAAATGAGGGCAGACACAGCAAAGACAGGCTCAGAGGGATGGACCGTGGGGGAGCTCTGTGACAGGCCATGTGGAGGTAAGGAGCACAAGTCACAATGTAGAGGGCAGCTTCTCTCTGCAGGTGGAGAGCAAAAACCCATATAGGAGTGAAAACCCTCTGTAAGACAGAGGGAGAGGAAAACTGCAGCCCCAGAGCATGGGAGAAAAGTGAGTGGAAAAGGAAGCATGAGTCTCTGATGAGCTACAGGAAAGGGACATCCAGTCCCTGCCATGGGAAGGTGGGGTCCCAGTGGCTAGGAAGGAGCTGCTAGACCCACACCAGGTCTGAGACCAAGATGGCCACAGGAGCAAGGTGCTGATAGGGGTTACAAATCAGATCTGAAACCTCATAAAAGTCCTGGACCCAACCTTCCCATTTTCACCCAAGTGACCTGGGCTGGCTATTGGCACTCCCCCCAAAGGCTACTTTGAAAGTGGACTAAATAACACAAGAAGTCCAGTGCTCCTCAAATTGTAAAGCAGATGAGAGGTAGAGAGCTTTCCCTGTACCTGCTGAGGAGGGAGTGTGACTGGACTCCTCTCCTCTCCATATTAGATACACAAGATGGCATGTGTCTATCACATTCTGTCCTTAAGCTTACCAGGGGTGACTAAGTAATTACCAAGCAAATCCATCTGTGTTGCAAGCCCTAGACTCCTGATAGAATTTATTTATATAAAAATTTTCAAATCCAGGCAAACCCATCCCCACCAAGCAGCAATGGACTTTTATTTGCACAGGGACAATACTTATCCCCCCAGTACTCAAGCCCCACCATGCTCTCTGATGGCTTCTTGCAACTTTCTTTGCTTGGATATCCTCCCCATCCCTTGTCCCTAAAAGAGTATCTCCTTGCCTTTTCAGAAAGCCTGCCTAACCACACAGGCCAAATTAGGTGCCCTCCCCAGTGCTCCCACAGCTCCCAGATGTCTATTTACTTCTTAGCCTCCCCAGGAAGACCATGAATTCCTTGAGGGCCAGAACTACATCTTATTCAGCCTTGTATCTCACTACCTAGCAAAGCAACCAGCACACAGGAGATGCTCAATAAACATTTGGTAAGTGGAAATTAACAGTTTGACTGACACTCCACAGACACTGTGGAGTATGGACCAAGGGGTCGCCATATTTGGATGTTCTCTTCATTATGCTAGGGCTTTGCTCTCAATACTTTAAAATTCCACCAAGCTATCTTTGTGAGGATGGCATGATTTGCTCATCTTTACTTTTTTCTGGTTTCTTTGTAATTTGTAAAATTTAAAGGGTAAGTCTGATTGGGCTCAACAAGGTGAAGGAAATGTTTGCCACCCCTGCAGTGGCTGTAAGTCAGTGCTTCCCCAAAAAGGAAAACAGGGTGGTGAGGGCAGGAGCTGCATCAGCTCCATCCCAGCTCAGCAAATGTCCCTAGGTCCCCCAAGTAGCATTCCCAGTAAGATGTCTTCAGAAAAAATGCCCGTTGTATGATGTTAATGCAACTAGAAAGGCTGGGTGGTATCTAGCACTGGCCTTCCAATACTACACAGGAATCCGGCCCATTTTCTGGTTCTGAGAATTCCAACGGACTATCCTCACCCCTAGGGAGAACTTCTTCCCTCCTCCTCACTGTTCTGGAGTTCAGAGTAACACTGCAGCTGTTCCACAGGCGGTACAGTTTTCCAAGAACAAAATCAAAAGCAGCTTCTTTGCCTGCAGTTCACAGGCTGAACTCACCAGGAGTTTGGTGACTCACCCGCTGCCCTCAAGTTGCACAATTTGATTTTTCATATTCTTGGCACCTCAACAGGATCACCAGGAGGCTCAAGGGTGCTGGAGGTAGGAGACCTGGAAACCCTCTACCACCTGAGGGGGATAAATTCCACTGCCAGCAACAGCATCCCTGTGCTGTTTGTTGGTCTGCAGAAAAACAGCTTTAAGAACGTGCTTTTCCTTTTCTATTTAATATCTCTCTTACCTGCAAAATATAAGCTCTAAAAAAACGACATAATGACAGACAACCTTTGGCCAAGGTCCTGAATGGTAGGAAAGGTGGGAGTATACTGAAAGTCAGGCTGAAATCTGGGATAGATGAACTCAGCCAGCTACTGTGTTGCCTGTTTTTAGTGGTTCCATTTGATACCAGTGTTTCCTATTATAGACGATGCCACAATTGCTATGTAAATGTTTTTGCCCCTCTCTCATATCCTTCCCTAGGGTAAATTTCTATGACTTTAATTACTGAATGCAGGGGTATCAACATTTTAAGGCCAGTTTATACATCCTACCAAAGCACCCTGCCACCAGGGGTTTGTAATGGCTCAGGACTGGGCATGATCATTGCTTAGCATCTTTTCAAATGGTATAATGGTATAAGGAAAAGGCAGTTATACTTTCAGTGTGCTTTAATTAGATTATTAAAAATACTTGACTTTCCAAGAGATGGAGGGACTAAAATCAACAAGGGTGCCTTCTCTTCCTAGTACAGCTATGCCAAGGAGAAATCTTCTAAACAGCATCAAGCTAGATAACAGACAGGTACGATACATCGTTAAGCCAAGGAGGGTGTATAAGAACAGTCACTGATGCTTCTTTCCTTATGAATACCCAGCCCTCATGTGAAACCTGTTTCTCAGGTACTTCTGCCACCTTTCAAATATGGCCCAGTCACACCAGGCCACAACCAACCCTAGAGTGTGCAGTGGGTGCTGCTGACAAATGCAGCTCTCTGGAGCTCCATGTTCTGGTGCCAGAGCTGTGCGGATCCTGAGAGCCATGCTTCTCCTTACAGCCAGGCAAGAGCCCATCAACACTGACCAGCCACTAACAGCAGAGATAAGCATGATGAGCAATACAGGAATACACAATCCATAAAGAAAAGTAGGACCGGTGGAGAC
Organism: Neomonachus schauinslandi; assembly: GCF_002201575.2. Lineage (NCBI taxonomy): Eukaryota > Metazoa > Chordata > Mammalia > Carnivora > Phocidae > Neomonachus > Neomonachus schauinslandi. Next base: position 119,650,002 of record NC_058403.1, read on the forward strand.
CCACCCAGAGCAACAGAGAAAATTCCAGTTAGGCTCTAAACAGTCTGGGCTGAGGGGCAGGGGAAGCCAGAGAAAGTCTCTACTATGAGACATGACAGAAAGCTGAATGTGCTCCTCAGAGGGGGGCTGCAGGGGTGGACTGAGCAGACTCCATCCCCACAGTATGCTGGACCCTGCATCAAATGGAAGGGAGTTAGGGCTAGGGGCTGCCTTCAGGAGAGCAGATAACTGAAGGGTGGATGCCCAGCAGTGTCACTTACAGAGAGCAAGTTCCTGAGCCTCTCTGGGACTGGGTCATACTCCCTCAAAGGATGGGGAGAGAAGTAATGGGTAACAGAGCACAATACCAAGGACCACAGAAGCATGCAATGAAGACATGCAATAAAAGGTAGCTGTTATCATTATTAATTACAGTAATGATTCCCAACAAAACCTTTATGCACATGTAATAACTTACTTTAAAATTTTCAATACATTCTAGAATTTAGTCTCTAAAAATTCAGTTCTACTCCTAGAAGCCCAGACAAATCATGCAAAAATGCCCGTTTCCTCAGTAATACTGTAGAGGAAAACAAGCTCAATCTCCCTCCCAGGGTTAGGATGACACGAGAGGAGAGATGTGGGGGAGCCTGGAAAGCTCTGATGAGCTTCACGGCATCTGGAATAATTAATGCCTACTACATGCAGACAATGAGGCTGGAGTCTGCACTGTCCAGTGCAGTGGACACCAGCTATGTGTAGCCATTTCCACTGAAATTAATTAAAATTAGATAAAGTTTAAAAATTCAGTTCCTCAGCCGCACTGACTACATTTCAAGTGCACGCGTTGCTAGTAGCTACCATCCCCGGTGGCACGGACACAGAACACCCCTGTCACCTCAGGCAGTCCCACTGCACAGTGCTGCAGTCTGGATAATACCAACAGGACCTCGTCGCAGCCAGGCCTTCCACACAGACCTCAAAGGAATCTCAGGGCAACCAAGATCCTTTACCTTCTTTCCTCTGCTTTATCCCGAAAGCACTGTATTTATTTTATTTTTTAAGTGTTTATTTTCATTCCAGTTAACACACAGTGTAACATTAGTTTCAGGTGTACAATATAGCGATTCAACACTTGCATACAACGCCTGGTGCTCAACACAATACATGCCCTCCTCAACGCCCATCACTTATTTCACCCATCTCCCTGCCCACCTCTCTTCTCTTAACCATCATTTTGTTCTCTATAATTAAGAGTCTGTTTCTTGATTTGTCTCTCTCTCTTTTTTCCTTTCTCTTGTTTTGTTTCTTAAATTCCACATGAGTGAAATCATATGGCATTTGTCTTTCTCTGACTGATTTATTACACTTAGAAATATATATGCTAAGTAGCAAGATTTCATTTTTTATGGCTGAATCATATCCCATTGTATATGTATACCTGTCAGAATGGCTAAAATCAACAACACAAGAAACAACAGGTGTTGGCAAGGATGTGGAGAAAAAGGAACCCTTGTGCACTGTTGGTGGGAATGCAAATCGGTGCAGCCACTGCGGGGAACACAGTATGAAGGTCCCTCAAACAGTTAAAAATACTGGGTATTTACCCAAAGAACACAAAAACACTAATTCAAAGAGAAACATGCACCCCTATGTTTATTGCAGCATTATTTACAACAGCCAAGACATTGACTGATGACTAGATAAAGAAGATACGGTATATAAAGTACTGCATTTAAATAAGCTATTTTTAGTGGCAGCTACAGACCTCTTTGAGAAGCTAATGAAAGCAATGGATTCTCTCTCCAGAAAAAAAAAATGCACAGAAGAACACAAACCCATAAACATACACACACACACACACCTTTGGAAACAATGTTAGAGTTTCAGGATATACACAGCCATGGACATCTCTATCTAGAGAACAACCCAAAAGGCCTGTTTATCAAATGTTGACTGATATAAAGCTGGGAGGAATACCTATGAGGTTTTACAAGGAACAAAGTTCAAAGAGCTCTATTTCTGTTACATTTCATTTGCAGCATTCTCTTCTTATTCCTTACTTAGATAGAAATGGTCAGCTCCTCAGTGGTCTCAGTGCTAGGCTTAGTCCAGTCCACTCTGCTCTTGCGAGCCTCGCACATCACAGCTGAGTTTGGATTTCAGGCAGAGAACAGAGAACGGCCACTGGAGGGTTTCAAGCAGGGATGTGATATGATCTTATATGTCGTAGAAAAATTCTGTTCAGTGGAGAGTTGCCTATAGAGAATGAATTGTTGAGAAGGTAGAGGAAGCAGAAGCAGGAGAGCAGGTAGCAGGTGATGCAGGCAACAATGACAAACAGTGACCCATACTTGATTGCGGCAGTGGGAGATGGAGGGACGTGGGTAGACCTGGGACACACTTTGGAGACAAAGCTGAGGACATTGTTGCTGGTTTGTACATAACATAGGCAAAGAAAAGTTTTTTGGCTGAAGTAAGTATGTGCTGCAAATTTGAAGGAAAACACTTGCCACAGATTGAGGACAGAGAGCAGGAGAACAGAGTTGTGTTTTGAACTTTGAGATACGCAGCTGGGACCCAACTGGAAATATCAGAGTCTTGGAGATATGAGCCTGGGGTTAGAGGTGCAGCTTTTGGAAACTTTCATGCGGTGATGGTATTTAAGACATCTCATCCTGAAACTCATCCCAGGGCTGGATGGGATCACCTAGGGAGTGGTACAAGGAGAGCTGAGAACCTTAAACAGAGCCCAAGAAAACCACGTGAAAGAGGAGGTGGAAAGAGGAAAGGTGATTAGGATGGAGTGATTTGGGAGGGAGGAGGAATAGAGAGTCTGGTACCCCAGCAGCAAAGAGAAGGTGGTGTCAAGGAAGAGGTGGCCATCTATGTTAAATGCTGTTGAGAGGTCCAGGAATGGACGCGTGGAAAAGGGCTCACTGGAGCAGGCAATGAACGGAGAACACTGTCCGTGGTGAGGACAGACACCAGGAATGGGATAGAGGGAGAATGGGAGCCAAGCAAGCACCCAGATGCATCTCTTGCTAGTGGATGATGCTTTACTCTCTTGGAGCAACATCTCTGATGACACCACTCTTATTCATGAGGGACACTGGCCACCTGTGTCCTCCATGGCCATGGGTCATCCTGGAGAACAGTTCCTGGAGTAAGAACCTGGGTTCTTGGCTAAGAGTAGAATTTATCAGTCTCCTCAGTTCCCACGCAATGGGTGTCTGTAACCTCTGGTCCCCACTGTATCCTCAAAGATGTTTCCTCACAAGTTCCCCCTCTCCCCAACTCAACTCCCATGAGAAGTATCTCGACCACGCTATTGTTATAAATAACCCATTGCTCAGCTCATTAAAGACATGGATCAATTTATGGACTGACTCCACTAAATTTTACTTTTGGTTCTAAGAGACAACCAAGAGAGAAAAAGAGAAATGTAATGAAAGGAGAACATTTGGGGAGATTGAATCAAATTACAAATGATTAAGAAATAATACTGCCTTATGTATTCATTATTTTAGAAGCATCAGACTGCTGGATTTTAATTTCATGTTACTGCAAATATGCAAAATTAATAACATGCCACTGATTGGGTAAGCTCCCATTTAAAGTGCAAAACACTTTACACAAAACAAAACAAAATACATAGTATCTCCTAAATAACCTGGAGGTTGACTTTTAAAATACATTAAATATTACATATTAAGTAATTATACAGTTTAATACTATAATGCAGTGGGGGGAAAATGTGACCTCTTGATTCTCCAAGAAATTTAAATCACCCAGGAATTTAAAGATTTAATAAAAATAGGCTCTACACCTAAAATTCTATGCTTTTAGAAATCCAGTGGATAACAGTCTTAGTAATATGCAATAATTCCTCCTATCACTGAAGTTCATAATATAGTGGCATGTGGATTCTCATGGCTGTAAGGTTAAAATAGGGGATTACTTCAAAGCCTTGGAGGGAATATGTAGACCAAGTTATGATAGTGAATTAAGAAAATAGCTAGTTTCTTTCTTAGGAGTGCTTTCAGGCATATTTCTCCAGATGAGACCCACAGCTTAAAATTTCTTTTCTAATTAAGATTTTAATGCAGTTAGATTATATTAAATAAGATAAAAACCATCCTTCCTGTCTTTTTGTTCCTAGTCCACCCTTTCTGTAAACAGATTTCCACATGAGTGGCTGCTTATGAAAGGTGAGTAACACACACATAATCAAGTTTCACTGACCAAAGCACGCAGACAGAACATGCCAACACCAAGCCCAAATCCCGCCAGTAACTTGAGGGGAAAAAAATATTCAATTAGAGACAGAGGTTACATAGGAAAGAACTAATCTCTGAGGTTTTTATTTGTTGGTTTTGTTTCTAAACTATCAAAAACTGCTTTGGAGTTTTGTTCATTATGGAATCCTGGTGCACAGACATCAAGATACATATTCTTCTTTGAACCATTATCTAGAATCTGCCCAATATCAACATTAGTCAACTTACCTTAATATTATTTAGTTATATCTAGTTCCTATTAACTTTTATCAAGTCCTTAATGATTTCTCTTGTGCCCATGTATACACATTTCTTCTTCTCAGAATGCAACAAAAGCTGGTTTTAGACTTTAGCCATGAATCTTCCCAGGAGGATTTTTAGTAGCAACACAGTGAAACTATGACTGGACCTCTGTTCACCAACAGGTTAGGTTCTGAATCCTGCCACCTAGTGGTGGGGCGGAGTTGGCAAGCCTTTACCCTGGTGCAAGCTTTCATAGATCTCTGGAAGTTTATAAATTTCATGTGCCAAATAAAAAAGCCTCTCCAAGCATTGTCAAAGACCCAACATTTCTAACCATCAACAATTATCAGCAGAAATTAAGCCCCCACAGAAGCATGTTAATACCAAGGGTGTACATTCGCTTAGGAACCCATTAGAATTTTATAACTAAAAAAAAAAGTAAGACATTTTAATATGATATACTATCATTCACAAGTATAAACATATTAAAAATTAATACCGAAAGACTTCTTTAAAGTATAATTGAAGCATATGGTAAGTTCATTTTTTCACCTGTAATCTAAAAATAAATTAATAATACCATAATACCTGAGAAAACAAAAATTCAACTGGAAACAAACACACAGACAAGAAATTAGTAGTATATTTTAATTTGCTGATGAACACTTAATTTGGCTGTGTAGGCTGTCCACAGTGCACTTGGCTTCTCCTAAAAAGCAAATAAATTATTATTGGTTAAATTAGCAAGCTCCTCATCTCTTAGGCTTACTCTTCCTTGCTCTGCCAATAGAAGGAAGGGAATGCACAAATTATGACTCTCCTACCAGCCATGTTTGAATACTGAGGGTAGATATTGACCAGCAAGAGAGGGAGGAGCCAGGGCAGGGCAACCTTGGAAAAAGAATTGCGTCTTCCACTTGTGAGTCTCTTCCTGGAACTTCGCCTTTCCATTTGTGTATCATACATCATGAGCCCAAGAGAGGCAGGCGCTCTCAGAGCCATGAGGTGGCCCCAAGTCAAGGTAGTTAGTGGGAAGAACAAAGATTCTTTTGGAAAAGGCAACCATCTTGCTTCACACGGCAGCCAGACAGCTTTATGCAACTAATTGAAATTGATTTAGCAATGCAAGGACACAGTTTGGAAGCCTGAACTCTTTCTGTTCCTTTGATTTAGTCTGCCTAACCTCTCTCACCATTTAATTCTAATTAGATAGAGCCAGAAAATTGAGCTGGCAGGAATAGTCATTGACATTTAATTAATGCCTGCTATTCCATTTGTCGAAGAAGAAAGGCCAAGTAATGGAAGCTTGGCATAGCCATCTTGAAGCATGGGCAAAGACAAAAGTGACACAGGAAGTCTATCCTTTCAAAGGGCACCAATGCCCACAAAGATGTACGCTCTTTGCCGTGGGTCACTCTTGCCCCTGAGAAGAGTCCTAAACTCCAGGGCTAATGTTCCATCTGTACTCTATTGCCTAGTACAGAGCTAAGAACACAGCAGATGCTCAAAAATATTTGTTAAATATCACTACATTTTCACAGAGGGCAATCTGGGAGTGGAGGCTGTATCACTCCCCATGCACACTGCCAAATCTTCTCAAAAAGTCAGTTGAAAGAATGACATTTTCCAAAAGGCTGAGAGAAAGAGATGATACCACTGAGATACATTAGTAAACTCAAATGTGTGCAGGTGACCCATAGACAGAGGTCACGTTGATCTGCCCAATCAAACATACGCATGAAAGTTTCCTAACTGTAGGGAATTCTCGGCTTCATTCTCTGCCCCACCCCCCATGCCACACACCATTCATTCCAGCCTTCCAGGCAAGAGTTATAAGAAGGAACTAAGAAGGCAGGTGGTATGCTACCTCCACAATTCCTGCTGGAAGTCAATATGGGCTACTCCCTGTGGTCACAGAACTCTCCATGGGTGTGACAAATCAGATGCAGGCACATGTCCAATGTCTCTGTAGTGGCCAGAAGTGCGTAGAAGCAGAATTAATTCACTGGGACATTCAACAATATCTACCAAGTGCCTACAATGTGATGGCACTGTTCTGGGGCTGTTGATATATCAGGGGATCAAAACGACAAATGTTCTTGTGGAGATTATAGTCTAAAGGGGAAGATAAATAAACACATGTGTAATATAGTGTAGAAATGTCAGATGCTATGAAGAAATATAAAGCAGAAGGGGAAGAGAGGGGAAGAGAGGTAACCAATTTACCTAGGATAGTCATAAAAGGTTTTTCTGATGACCTTATATTTAAGTAGTGACCTATAAGAAATGAAGGAGCAAGACATGTATCTGGGAGAAGAGTCTAGCAGGGAACAGCAAGTACAAAGGCCCTGAGGCAGGAGCAGTGGTCAAGGAAGTGCAAGAAGGGCAGTGTGGCTGCAGCAAAGAAGCTGGGGCCGCAACGATGGGAAATGAGGCCAGACAGGTGGGCAGATCATGTAGAACCATGCTAATCGTTGTGAAGACTACATTCTACTCCAGGATCCCCTGGAAGGCATTAGAGTTTAAGATTTGCTTTTCCAGACTGTAGAGCCCAGGTGGGAGCAGGGAAACCATCAGGAGACTACTACAGTCATCCAGGTGAGAGATGACGGTGGCTGGGTAGGATGGGGACTGTCTGGGGAGAGAAATGGACTATGGATGCATCTTCATCTTTTTTTAAATTTAAATTCTACTTAGTTGACATACAGTTCAATATTGGTTTCAGGAGCAGAATTCAGTGATTCATCACTTATATATAACACCCAGTGCTTATCATAACCAGTGCCCTCCTAAATATGCATCCCCCATCTAGCCCATCCCCCATCCACCTCCCTCCATTACATCACTCTCCATTTGTTCTCCATAGTTAAGAGTCTCTCATGATTTGTTTCCATCTCTCTCTCTTTTTCCCCCTCCCAAATGTTCATTTGTTTTGTTTCTTAAATTCCACATGAGGGAAATCATGGTATCTGTCTTTCTCTGACTGACTTACTTCCCTTAGCATAATACACTCTAGCTCCATCCATGTCATTGCAGATGGCAAGATTTCATTCTTTTTGATGGCTGAGTAGTATTCCATTGTATATATCCACAGTATTTTATACACACACACACACACACACACACATACCACATCTTCTTTATCCATCCATCTGTCAGTGGACATTTGGGCTCTTTCCATAGTTTGGAATAGATAATAGATAGATAAAGCTGCCATGAACATCAGGGTGGATGTACTCCTTCGAATGTGTATTTTTGTATCCTTTGGGTAAATACCCAGCAGTGCAATTGCTGGATCATTGGGTAGTTCTATTTTTAGCTTTTTGAGGAACTACGGTACTGTTCTCCAGAGTGGCTACACCAGCTTGCATTCCCACCAATGGATGCATTTTCAAAGCGGAACTCACAGGATTTCCTGATGGATGAGAAATGGAGTGAGAAAAACAGACAAGCGTCAAAGATGACTATAAGGTGGCTTAAACAAGTCAGGGAATGGGATTGCCCCTAACTGAAATGGGGGTCACTGGGGGAGAGGAAGGATGAGCTGGAGAGGAAGAAGCCAAGAGCTCAGTCTGGGAAATAAATACTGGCCGATGTTGACGATGATGATAGCAATGACGGTGAGCAGTAGAAAGCAGAGCAAAAATGAATTTTAATCTTCAAAAATTAAAAAGTGTTCCTCACAGAAGCAAGCAAGAAGCACCCTCTGGAGCTCCCTACAGGAATGTGGTTTTTGGCTACTTGGCATGATGAGAAAGAAATGGACTAAAGTTACTTTGAGTTTCATGAGCAAGGAAATGTAAATGGCAAATGACAAGAGAATTGTTCCACATCCACCCTGGACACCCTCAGTAAACAGGTGACAGATCTCAGGGGCTCTGCTATGCTGGGCAGGAGTCATTGCTAAATGAAGCCCTCAGAGGACGCAGGAAACTGGCAGTCAGCACAGACTGGCCTGCAGCCCTGGTCCACTGTTACAGATCAGAGGCCACTGCCGTTCGGGCCTCAGAGTCAGCTGTCAAGCACTCACAGCTTTGGAGGGGCCTCCAAAGTGGGCATAGACATCCTGGGGCAGGAGCAGGGGGATCCACTCAGTTTTATACAGCCACTTTTTAATATTATCCTTCCTTAAAATTTGTGGTTACTTTTTATCAAAGTTCTACATATACCTAGTTAGAAGAGTCAGATAGTTCTACAGGGCTTGTTACAAAAAATAGCAGTTATCCTGAATCCTCCGTGTACCCCATTTCCCACTTCCTAGAGGCAACTGCTTTTAACTGTATTAGATGGTTCTTTCATTATTTACCTCTGTATCTCTACATAAACAGGTTTGTGCTGCTGCCTCATTTTTCACCTCTAGCATCATCTATTATTGACTTTCCACTTTGGAAGATAAGGATTTAGCTCTTGTTCTCTCTCCCCTCCATACATCTAAGCACACATACACACGCACACACCTATGCACACATAACACACACGTACACGTACATGCACATATACACACCTTCACACAGGCATGCATGCATACACCCATGCATAAACACACACACACACACCCCTCACCCCTCACCCCCAGTCCTCCCAATAGTTAGCTATTTATTCTCTGGTTAGCCCAATATGCAGTGTTGACCTGGCTATGATTATAGAAATGTCACTCCCAGCTAAGTCACACAAATGCCTTAGTCACTTTCCTTTTTTCTCTACCATGTTTTGTGTTTTCAAAATTTAAAAACTATCTTGATTTCTGTCTTTCTTGTCCTCGGTGTACTTTCTGTGCAGAAACAATATAAGTAACTAAACAGAATCTAAACCTGTAAACCTTATGTTTATACAGTCATTCTCTCCAACTCTCTCTACCCCGGGCACTCACATATCAGAGAGTTTTTAGGCAGAAAGGAGCTATTATCCCCAGAGCAATATTTCAAAAACAAATTTATAACTATCCCATGAAAAGAGAGTTATAGAACCAGTAAGGTTAAAAAAGGCCTAGGGTAGCGCCTGACAACAGCGGGTCCTTGCTTTTGTTGAACTCAAGTGTTTCAAACCATTGAACAGATGAGCTCAAAGGATCTTTGGCTATTCTCTGCTTCCTAGTTCTGCTAAGACAAAATGTCCCTTTTGGTCCTCCCTCAAGCTTGCACAAGCCTTTTCTCTGGTGTTTGAACTCAACAAAGCGTTCCCCAGAAGCTGACACCACTGTTTGAGGGGGGAACCTTCCTCAGAACCAGCCCCCTCTCACCGCCAAAATGAGAAATACCTAAATGCCCTCCCATGTCACCACGTGTCACAGAAATAGGCCAGCAAGAGAAATATTAAGAACATGCTGAGCAGAAAGCATGGGTAAATAACCTCAATTCCAAAGCTATATTTTTCTCAGCAGGTGAAGAATAAAAAATAATGTGACTGACCTCTGCCCCGGCCAGTCCACAGAAGCAACGACAGGTCTGCTCCACGTCATGCAGTGGCTTTTCTGCAGGGCCCAGACTGCTTGGTCTGAGGCATTGCACTTACCCTGCAGACCAAACAGACCTGGTAAAATGTCAGGACAAGGAAAGAGGGTCCCTCAAATTTTACGAAGTGTGTGAATCAGAATGATGCTAACAGGAACCCGGCAATCCTGACACCAGAATACTTAATCTATCAGGCTCCTCACATGCTCAAGTGAGGGGAAAAAGGTATTAAAATCCACACTAGTTGATACTGTTCATGGTCAGTGCTGTCATTTTACTCAAGACCAGTCTGTGACTGTGGAAGGAACAAGAGAAGAGAGAGGCAGGCTAGTGAGCCTCAGGAGGTCTTAGGGAGGCGGGGCCCCTGGGTGCTTGGCAAGACCATCCCCGCTCGTGGAGGTCTCCCCACCATAAGCTGGTATTCTCAGTGGCCCTTCCTGGTCAATCTGTCTCTTGCCCTGTCCACGCCTTCAGTTGGCTTGCCCACGGGGCTCTGAGGCATTGCCCAAGCCTTTGGTGAACAGATGTGGTGGGCATGAGAGATCAGATACGGAGCCAGGAAGATTTGGGAAAATAGCAGAATAATACTGACTCTCATCCTCACCTACAAATCAAATGTTATTGCTGCCTGCTGGGCAGGCCCAGAAAGGTTTGAGGTTATCTCTTTTCCCGCCCACTGATTCTTATTTGCAAGTGGCTGCTGGTCCATCCCAGGGCTGGGCCCCAGGTGGCAACCGGCTGGAACAGGAAGAGGAGGCAGATGGAGGGGGCGGGCACTTCATTATTGGAGGTCTCTCCAAAGGAGCCAACTGCATATTTTCCTTCTAGAAAGTATGATTGCCGAGGAGGATTGGGGGTCTGGAACTTGCCAGTGCATACGTGTGTGTGCATGCACACACACACACGTACATATACTCACATCAGTACATACACAGCAGTACATGAACACCCCCAGAGGCATCAACCCTTACCATATTTAGCACCCTTCTATTACAGATGTGGAAGAAGCAGCTTGGAGAGGTAAGATGACTTGTCCAAGACAGGTACATGCTGAGCCAGGACCCAGGACCATTGTTCTATCTTCTGACCCAGCCATCTGCATGCTGGGTAAATCCATCACATCACTGCACTTGGCACACTGGGGTGGGGGTGGGTGGAAAAGGCAGGACTTGGGGCTCAGGCAGACTCCATTTGAAATTTGAAACATGGCTTTATCATTATTGGCTGAGAGGCCTTGGACAAGTTGTTTAAGCCCCCCGAGCCTCAGTTTCCTTCATCTGCACACAGAGAAGAGCAGTACGTACTTCCTGCCTTGTTTTAAGGATTCTGTGAGATTCCACATGTGCAGCACCTGGCACAGGGCTTTAAGCACAGCAGCTGCTCCCTTAAGTGGCAGATGCTAGTAATTTCTGCCTTAATATTCAGACTTGTGGTAAAAGTAGATGGCTCTGCCCATCTTGGCTGAGCCTTAATCCCTGGGTGGTCCCAGACAAGGGGATCAGGGTCCAGGAGCCAAGGGCGCAGTCACACGAGAGATTCCTGACCCCAGGGTAGCAGAACAGGCTCTTCTCAACATTTCCAGGCTGGTCAGCTGGCTATGACTCTTCTGTAGAAGCATTTGGTGACAGTCGTGGGTAGTTTCTGAAGCATCAATGACTTACACACAGGGGTCATAGCAATTTAGTTAGCTGTGTTCTTCAGCCTTTTCACTGGAACTCCCACCACGGAAAAGTCAGCTCAGTGCTACCCCCAAGCCTCAGTCTCTGCCTCCTAGTATCCACCTCCCAACCGTCACGGAAGCCATCGACCAGCGCTGACATGCTGTAAGCGCTCAATATGGCAGCTCCCATGATATAGCTGCTGTTGAAAGGACTGTGCCCCTGATTCCGCCGGACTCCTAGAGCCCAAGGAGAAGAGTCTGCACACATGATGTTGGGGCCATTCTGAGCCATCATCTCAGGATGCATTCCGTGTAGACAGGTGATGGGGAAATGGCCCACTCATTCATCCATTCACTGAACACACACACACACACACACACACACACACTGAGCCCCACTGTGTCCCAGCCTGGCGTGGATGCTGACCAGGACCCAGTTCCCGTCTTTGTGGAACTGTGTTTCCAGAAGCCTGTGGCTTTCCCTCCTCAGCACACGTGTCTAAGAGTCCTTTCTTAGAACCAAGATCTTCTGAAGCTTATTTTATCAGGCCTCCATCAGTCCCTCAGTCCTGATTAAGTTGAATGGCCTCTATCCATGGTCCTATTTCATATTTACAATTAATGCTAGGGATAACAGTATCATTCATTCATTCATTAACACTTAACAAGCACCCAGTCCATGCTGTCGGGAGCCAGTGGGCCCATGACAGACAGGGTCTGCCCTGAAGGAGGGCACAATCCAGCATAATAAGCCCAGCAGCCTTCCTGCAGCCCCATCCCAGCGCCCAAGGGACCTCACTAGGCTCTCTCTGAGTCCCCCTTTGCCCGAGGTGCTGCCTAGGAAAGACTCTTCAGCCTTCTGCCTGCTCCTACAGCTCCTACACTAGCTCTTGAAGCTGTGCCTGCCCCCCACCCCATCCTCAGTTAGGAAGCCAGGAAGCTATGGCTCTCACAGCTAGAACCAGAGGTGAGGATACCACTCTGAGCTCTCTCTGACCAACTGAGAGGCATTTCAGGAGACACTTCCTCCCTCAGAGTTCCAGCTTCCAGCTCTACAGAGAGACAGTGTCCCAGGGATTAAATGAGACCAAGCAGGAGCCATGCCCTGCCAATGCTCAAGGCAAAGGAGCGCCCCAACTTCTCCTCAGAGCCCCACTCTTAGGCGGTACAATTACCACCCAGCTGAACCCATGCAACCAGCCCACGCCCTCCTCAGCTCATCTCTCTAAGACAAATAAATATCCAAGACCTCTGTACAGGCCAGAGGGCTGCCAACACGCCAACACCACTCAGGCCTGGTTTCCTGGAATACACTACAGCACAAGACATTAGGCTCATTAGCAGGGAACCAGCAATTGATTTTATACATAATTTGGAAAGGGAAGAGTATTATTGTATGTTGTTTTCCTATGGCTATTAACCCCATACGAGCTCATTTCTACCTCTTAACAGGGGTTTACTTGGACTGATAAATTGGTTAAAAACCTTTCTGCCCAATTTCAATTTACTCAGTGCAACATATGCTGGAACACATTTAGCACAAGTGTAAATTCGGCCAATGCAGCTCCCTAATGGACGTTGCTGTTCTTCCATGGACACCCCATCTTCCCTTTGCAAGACTCTGGGGGAGATCCCACAGTGATCTCTGGGGAAGCGGGAGGAGCAAGGTAATTTGGCCTGGGGTATCATTTTCCTCAGAGCAGGGCAGCTGACAACGTAGCTGAGGCCTGATCTAGACATGGGCAGAACTGCAGGGGGACAGTCTCATAGCTGAAGCTGTCTTGGTTGAGTCCAGAGGACCAGGGATTTTAGTCCTTGCCCCATGGCTCCCATTCCTAAACTGGTTTTCACAGGACAGGTGGTGTCACCCTGAGGCCCCACACCTGCAGCTTTACCCTGTCATAGCAAGGTTTCTCCAAATGTTTACATCAAATTTCTGTCAGGCTTACAGTACCCTGGGTTTGGAAAGATCTACAAAACTGGCCACTTGGGAAAAGAAGAACAAAGACAGGGTTGTCATGAATAATTCAGCAGTCCACCCCAATCTCAGCATCAGACTTCACAAATTCCATGCTAAATTCTTCCTCATGACATAACCATAGTCCCCCCCAATCCGTTCCCAGAAACCTGCCCAAATGGGCCATGTCAGCTTCCTGAAAATGCTGTTTTTACAAATGCCAGGCACATTCAGACCCCAAGTTCCCAGCTTCCCTCTGTCCCACAGCCCAATCTCAGGTGTTCCAGACCAGCTGACAGTCCCTTGGTTCCTGAGGATAAGTCCTTCCCCCTCCCACCCCATTTTTCCCAATGTCATGCCTTTAGGTCAGACAAACCCCCCGCCCCGACCCTCCACCTCTTGAAGCCATCATCTGAGAGATGAGTCCTCCAGTCCTCAGCTGAGTTTCTAAGTCCAGGTCACTAATCTGAGCCAACTACTGATAAGGCTGTGGCTGGAACTCAATGCTCAGCCACATGCTTCACTCCAGGCCAGTCACAGAGATGTGTCCCCTCAGTGATGAAGGAAACTTAGCAGAGGTGTGGGGATGGCTCCTGCCAGAGCCCACTTCAGGGCTGCGGCCCTCTGGATCACGGATCCCCGGCGTCAAGGCCTTGCCCCAGGTGGACATCAGGAAAGCGCTCAGTGCCCAGCTCACAGTGAGCACCAAACAAGAGCAGGTTCCCTCCCTCAGCAGCCTCACTGAGAACCTGACTCCTGATATCTCACTGGTTATGCAAAACTCCACAGGAATCCTTCTTACTTTCAAGGTAGACTAAAGGAGCAATTAATTCCTAACAATAAAGACAGATGCTCAGACAAAATTCCTAGCCAAAAATACCAGAGTGGCAGTTTGGGGTTTTTTTCATTCATTCATTCATCGAGCCATCCAGTCGTTCATTTGACAAGCACTGCTGGTGGCTAAGTGTGGGCCACGGCAGGAGAAAGCCTGGCTCTCTGATCCTCACACTCTTCATCCTGGACCCAGGCAGTGCAACGTGCCACCAGTACCCTCCCCCCCTCCTTCGTCACCCACACCCCTCACTGTACCCTCCCCCCTCCTTCATCACCCACACCCCTCACTGTACCCTCCCCCCTCCTTCGTCACCCACACCCCTCACTGTACCCTCCCCCCTCCTTCGTCACCCACACCCCTCACTGTACC
>NC_058403.1:119664874-119712736 GCF_002201575.2 Neomonachus schauinslandi
TCACCCACACCCCTCACTGTACCCTCCCCCGTCTTCGTCACCCACACCCCTCACTGTACCCTCCCCCCCGTCTTCGTCACCCACACCCCTCACTGTGAGAAGTGACCACGGTTTACTCAGTGCTGGCCACGGACTGTGGCTTCTGCTGAGGGCTTTCAGAGAGGGTGTCATGGAATCCTCACAAGCCTGTGAGTAACCGGCATCACCCTCATTTTTTTGAGGAGAAAGCAAGAGCCTGAGAAGGAGCTGGGTGGTGCTGTCAGCAGGAACAATGCTTAATGCGCAACCTGCCGTGGAGATCCACAGCCCATGTTTTTGTTCTCCTCCAGACATAGAACTTACCAAGAACTCAAATCCTCTGAGAGATGCTCATAATGACACCATTACTTCCTTCGACAAGCAGCCCCTGCCGGCAGCCTGGGGGAAGGGCAGAGGACTGAAATGCTCATAGGAGGCCTGAAAGAACAAAGGAGGACCCCCCCAAACTAGGAAACCTACATGTCCCAGGGCCCCATCAAGCCCCTTCCTCCAGGAAGCCTCTGCAGATGCAGCCTCCCTGACTCCCTTAGCGCCTGTGGTCGGGCATTCAGAGACTACCAGTGGCTGCATTGGGCAGATGGTGGCACCGGGCCTCACCGGCTGATGTCATATACAGGCATGAGGCAGAGCTGGGGCTAGTGTCTGTGTCTCCTGTGCTCCTGACTCCACTGCCTGCCGACCAAGAAAGCTTCGTTGTGCCCAACCCTTTAACCACCCATGGTGTGAGCCTGGTCTGCACTCCGCAACCACGTGTAGGCTGAGAATCCAGGGCACTGGCTGAGGAAGGCAGGGCTGCATCCCTGGGTAAGCCCAGCTCATGGGGACTTAGACCCCTTACTCTGATTCACAGCTCTTCCCTCCTGGGTAACCCCTCCACTTCCTTCAAGCCTGACCTAGCCACACCTCCTCCAAGAAGTCTATACTGCTCTCCACTCTCCACCTCTCTCCAACAGACACGGACCTCTCCATGGACGGTGACTGTGGCTCATTGCTCTATGTATCTCCAGCCCCTAGCCCAGGGCCTGGCACAGAGAAGTACTCAACAAATGATTGTTGAATAAATTTTGTTGGATATACCAGAAATGATACAACAGCCTCAGGCTCAAATAGATATTTCATTATCTGGGGAGGAATTAAAAGATGCCAACTCATCTTTAAAATAATTGACTACTCTTTTATGAGGCCTCTCCTCCCATTTCTCTCCAGCCCTGCAGAGCACCGAAGCTCTTCAATACCCTTCATAATCAGAGGTACTATTTATTCCATAAGCATTTCATTTAACAGCACAAAGATCCCAAATCTTCAGTGGTCATTTCTTTTCTCTGGCATCAGGAAGGACTACTAATAGCTATTTGGTCCTGAGAAAAACAAATGAATACCAAGAAGAGAGCCTGATAATTCTAAGCCATAATCTTCCCTTTGATTGATTTCCTCAAGGCAAAAATTCGTCATTAAAGGCAGCATTGCCTACCCAAGTTTTTACAAAGACCATCAGCCTCCCATAACGTTGCATGGAACATCTGACATGGGCAAAGGGCAGGCAGACAATGGGTCTCATCATCATTCCTTTAGCTTTTCCAGAAGCCGAATCCCATCATTATGTTCCAGAGCTATTTCTAAAATGTGTGTCCTCTCGCAGCCACAGGCCTATCATGACTTGGCAAAGAAAGAGGCCACAGTTCCCCTTGAAAACAACAGTGTCAGCACCTAGTCAGCTCCCCCCAGGGTGGGGCTGCATGAGGCGGCCTCAGGTGGACATGCTGCATACACCCATGGGGGGCGGAGGGCCACCAAGGCCCCCTGCAGCTGTGTTCAGGATGAACAACACAAAGGGCTTTATAGACCACCTGCAGTAACCACTGTCATCAAAATGCTTACCAGAGTTATTGATAGGTCACACTTCTGTCACAAAAGCACATACTTTACCTATGTTTCATATTTGAGAACTAGGCTTTGAGTACCTACTCTGTTCAGGACCTTGTGTTAGGAATTGTGGAGGCTACAACACCGAATCATATTTATGATAGCCCCCACCTATGGGCAGCATATGGAGAGCACAGCCCACCAGATATTTTATGCATTTCATCTCATATAGTGCCAGGAATTCTGGTAGACAGTGTTTTATCTGAGAGTACGTTCTAGCCTACTTACTCAAGCAGGTTAAATCAGTGACTCTCAAACTGTGTTGCTCATCAGAATCAACCAAGCAGCTTTTAAAAATTCTAATGCCCAGATCATACCCCAGCCCAAATTACAGCAAGATCTCTGAGAGGGGGATGCACGTATCATATTTGTAAGTCCCAGAGGTGATTTCAGCCATGGTGTAATGACTGGCTGGAGTTCCCACGGCGGGTAGTAGGGGAATAGAGTGGCTTGACCCTGTATGGGTCTGGCTCCCTGCCTTCAAGGCATCCATAGACTCTAATAAGAGGAGCAAGGCCAGTCTATAGTGTCACAGGGCAGAGTCAATCAATGCCATGATGTAGGTCCAAAGGGCAATAGCGTTCAAGGGAGCAGAGATCCTTGAATTTGGGGCAAAAGGATGTTAGTTTCTTTGGGAAAGTCTCATCTGAAAGGGGCCCAGAGGCACAGATCTATGGCATAGTGGTGGGAGCTGTTTCAGGCGGAGTTTACGGCAATAAGCAAAGCAGCAAGGCAGGAGAGCAGGCAGGACCCAAGTGAAGAAAGTCACTCAGTTAGGTGGGGCTTTGAGGACGCCCAGAGAGTCGGTGGAGACAGGGTAGAAAGACGGGTGGGTGAGGGGAGGAAGTGATGATTTACGTGGTCGGCAACGGGAAGCTCCTAAAGACTCTCCAAATGGCAATGATGCGATTTTGGATATGTTCTAGTTAGAGTCATGTGCTGTGCTCAGGGGAGGCACTCAAGGACTACTAAGAACAAGAAAATAATTGAGATGAGATGGATTAGGATGGGAGCTCACCTAGGAGGAGAATGGAACCTTCCCAAGAATTAATAATTGACCCAGGGTAGGGCAGTAAGATTGGAAGGAGTAAGAGCCATCAGACAGCAGAATGGACTAGACTTGGCAAAAACCGGCCTTGCTTTTGTCAGCAGCCCTGTCCTTTACTAATTAAGTGACCTTGAGCATGTCACTTAACTCTCCATGCCTTAATATTCAGCTCTGATGAATGGGAATAACAAAACCCTCCCTGCCCATCTCATAGGCAGGCTGGGGACCTCAAATGAGAGAATACATGTGAACATGTCCAGAGGGGTAAAAAGCATTATATACAAAGCCCTACACAATTTCATGATGTTATTAATACTCTGCATGGTCTCTTTACTTTTCCAAGCTCTTAAACTTGAAGGCTATGCTACCATATGAGAAAAAAAATGTTAATAACGATGTCTTTTATAGCTCAAAGTTATGAACAAATTAAAAGAGTTTATGTCTTTTGCTGCTGCTGGAGAACAGACTTACCAACATGAATTTGAATTAAAATGTCAATAATTTTTCATTTGAGTTTCTTAAAATATATTTAATTTCTTTTTACATCTTCCCCTTAATTTATGCAGCAATATATTCTACATAGTAAGTGTTTGTGGAATACTCCAAGATCCAAACTAACCAGCACAAAAAGTTGTAAAAAAGTTACCTTATGTCTTCCTCTTAAGAGAAAAGAAATTAGTTACTGGAGTTCTTGGAAGATGGTGGTCATGAGAGTCATAATGTTTATGACAAGAGTCTTCAATCTAGTCTAGTTCTTGAAACTTAAAACACACAAAAGGGACTACATAGGAGAACAGGTTTGAAGACTAATTCTGAATTACCCATAGAATTCCATTAACTAGCATTCCATAGTTCCAAGGGGCCCGGCCCCTGTGGCTCCCATGTGCTAAATTCTCTAAAAGCTTCACATATTCAAGAAGGCATACCTGCCATTCAACTAGAGAGGCCCATTTGGGGTTGTCAACCTATTCTAAACCCAAATAACCAATTATTAGGTATTTTTATTATGCCAAATATTTGTCTGCTGCTACACAAATATATGTGTGTGTGTTAATGTGTATGTATACATGTGTATTTTATATACATACACACATCCTTATTTTATCTTCACAACATGAAAAAAATAAATTAGCAACCACTTTTGATAACAAAACAGCCCTTCCTAAAGCAAGAGGGAAGACAGAGGTATCCATAGTCTTGAAAACAAAATCATGCAGAAAAAGCAAGGATGTGGAGAAAGGGGAACTCTCTTACACTGTTGGTGGGAATGCAAGCTGATACAGTTACTCTGGAAAACAGCTTGCATTCCCACCAACATGCTAATTTATTTTTTTCATGAAAAATGAGAACTCCCAGTTTCCTAAGAATAAAGTATTCCAATTGTTTTGAATGTTTTGAAGTTATGGGAAATGGCTATTTAAAATGATGACACAGCCCCATGTTTTTACACATCTCCATTCATATGGAGATTTACTCATGATAACATGCATGCAGTAACAGGCAATAATTCTGGTTTGTTGGGAAACTATTGCTTATGTTCCACATATGAGTGAAACTATATGATAATTGTCTTTCTCTGATTGACTTATTTCACTTAACATAATCCCCTCCAGTTCCAACCATGTTGATGCAAATGGTGGGTATTCATCCTTTCTGATGGCTGAATAATATCCCATTGTATATATGTACCACATCTTCCTTATCCATTCATCTGTTGAAGGGCATCTCGGCTCCTTCCACAGTTTGGCTACTGTGGACATTGCTGCTATAAATATTGGGGTGCATGTGCCCCTTCTTCTCACTACATCTGTATCTTTGGGGTGAATACCTAGTAGTGCAATTGCTGGGTCATAGGGTAACTCTATTTTTAACATCCTCAAGATGTGGAACATAAACAATAGCACAGAGGACCATAGGGGAAGGGAGGGAAATCTGAAGGGGGAGGAATGAGAGAGGGAGATGAACAGTGAGAGACTATGGACCCCAGGAAACAAACTGAGGGTTTCAGAGAGGAGGGGGGTGGGGGGATGGGGTAGCCGGGTGATGGGTATTAAGGAGGGCATGTGTTGTGATGAGCACTGGGTGTTATACGCAACTAATGAATCACTGAACACTACATCAAAAACTAATAATGTACTATACAGTGGCTAACTGAACATAATAAAAATTAAAATTAAAAAAAAGAGAAAGAGAGAAAGCACAGTTTAGACTCCCAGGGAATGTATAGGATTTTTTTTCCTGCAGCCACCTTGAGTCCCACATGCCAAATTCCCTTGGCTTGTTCCTGAAAGGCAAACATGGATGACTGCCATGACCATTATCTGGTGGTCCTTCCTCGGAAGCCTGGTGTTATTGAGGTACAGATGGAAGATGACAGTGCCTACTGCTGGCACCTTATCTGACCTTGATGCCCAGAGACAACTGAATTAATCACATCCTAATGAGCACTACTTAAAAGACAAGGCCATCCTGCAGGTTGCTGTTGGACCGATGGTAGGAGAAGGCAGAGAAATGGCAGGAGGCCTTCTACTCACAAGATCCCTCAAAAGTAGCCCTTATTCCACTACTCCTGAAATCCACCCCATTCATCCATCATCCCTGTGGCTTCCAAGTCAGTCCCTGACTTCTTCCAGGATCAAGGGCAAGTGTTCAGGAGCACTGGTGTGGGGGCCGACCCCAACAAGATCTTTCACCAGTGATGGTGGCAATTTTTCAGGCGGAGCCTTCATGAGCTACAGGCTTCCTCCACCCTCAATACGTTGACACCCATCTATGCCCCTACACATTTTCCTCTCCTGATTTACACTTTGGTTTCCCAGTAGTGACAGCCTAAGATCCTGGCTGCAGGATGAGGTGCTGACCACTGCCTCACTCTTAATAGTAGTGACTCTTTTCCTCAATCCCCCAGCCTCTGGCTTAGGGCCTGCCACTTCACACAAACAGACCCAAAAAATGATTCAGCCACAGGCCTACTTCTAAGCACCTTCCCTTCATTCATTCAGTCCATCAATGCACACATATGTACCTATGAGGTTGCAATGGTTGACATCAACTATCTCGTGCTCTAGTGAGGGAGACAAATTAATATATAAACCATGAGATTGCAGTGTGGTGCGTGCTCCCAGGGATAGCACAGTGCTCTGCAAGCTCAGAGAAGAAGTTCCAACCCCATCTAGCAGCACCCTAGGAGGGCTTCCTGGAGAGGGAGAGGCCTGGCCTGATGAGTCTGAAAAGATGAATAGGAATTAGCAGGCAACTTGAGTGGGAGGAAGAGAGGAAATGAACGGTCATCCCAGGCAGAGGAAATAGCATTAGCAAAAGCGGGGATAACAGCTATCATGGTGTATGTGTGGGAATGACTAACAACCACAGGGTCGAGTGTCAATGGGGGCTAGATCATAAAGGATCATAGACACAAGTTAAGGAGCTTTGATTCTATCCTTAATACAACTGGAGTGACTGAAGAGATTTAAACAAAAGAGTGGCACAGTGAGATCTGGGTTTGAGGTTGATGTCTCTGGCTGCAGAGTGGATGATGGGTTGTAGACTGTGGGAGGTAGCAGAAGCTATGGACTGGGTAGAGGGGTGCTGCCTCTCCCCAGGTGGGGTTTTGAGACTGGTATTCAATGTCATTCCCCACCCACAGCTAAGACTTACGTGGATAGTAACACTGGCCCTGTAGAGCCCAGGTCTTCCTTTGTCATTTGTCAGCAAGTCAGAGCCCAGGGTACCCCTTCAACTAGCCGATCCATTCTCTTGACCCTGGCCCCAGTTCTTCCAGCACCTTCCTGTCCTCCATGGGCCAGTACTGATGAAGTGCCAGCACACTCCAGGGGTAAACAGACAGTGCTACTTCAATAGGTCAATCATCAAACCACTGTCCAATAGGTTGTCAGGGCAGTTGATCTTGAAAGAGAAGCAGGAGAGGAAGGGCATGGGATTTACAGGTAGTGTGTGAATGAGAAGCCTCAGAATATGGCTGGGGCATATTGAAGCTTCATGAGGATGCAGATGGATGCAGGGGGATGCTGGAGAACACAGGAGAATATGTGAGGGCTCTGGGCTCCTACAAGAGGGAGGGATGGGTCCTAAAATGGAAGAAAGCTAGGCTATGGTGCCTTACCTGATTCTCAACAGGGCTGGGCCAGACCTGAAGTTGGCACCCTGAGAAAGGATGGGTTTGCCTCTCTGTCTCTTGATATCATTTAACAGAGCTGGCCACTCTACCTCACATGTGGGTGGAGCATCTGCCATTTACCTGCCTACCTTCTCCCTCAGAGCAGAGGCTCCAACACCACCACCCAGAAGCCCAAGCTTCAGGCATGGAGGATGTCTTTCCCACTCCACACCAGGGAGAGCTTAAGAGTAGAGACAGATCATAAGATACTTCAGAATAAACATAACCAAAGAGGTAAAGGATCTATACTCTAGGAACTACAGAACACTTATGAAAGAAACTGAAGACGACACAACAAGATCAAAAAACATTCCATGTTCATGGATCGGAAGAATAAATATTGTTAAAATGTCCATGCTACCCAGAGCAATCTATAACTTCAACGCCATCCCAATCAAAATTCCAATGACATTTTTCAAAGTGCTAGAACAAACAATCCTAAAATTTGTATGGAATCAGAAAAGACCCCGAATCGCCAAGGAAATGTTGAAAAAGAAAAACAAAGCTGGGGGCATCATGTTGCCTGATTTCAAGCTATATTACAAAGCAGTGATCACCAAGACAGCATGGTACTGGCACAAAAACAGACATATAGACCAATGGAACAGAATAGAGAGCCCAGATATGGACCCTCAACTCTATGGTCAAATAATCTTCAACAAACCAGGAAAAAATATGCAATGGAAAAAAGACAGTCTTTTCCACAAATGGTGCTGGGAAAATTGGACAGCCACATGCAGAAGAATGAAACTCGACCATTCTTTAAGACCATACACAAAGATAAACTCAAAATGGATGAAAGACCTCAATGTGAGACAGGAATCCATCCAAATCCTAGAGGAGAACATAGGCAGTAACCTCTTTGACATCAGCCACAGCAACTTCTTTCAAGATACATCTCCAAAGGCTAGTGAAACAAAAGCAAAAATGAACTTTTGGGACTTCATCAAGATAAAAAGCTTCGGGCGCCTGGGTGGCTCAGTTGGTTGAGCGACTGCCTTCGGCTCAGGTCATGATCCTGGAGTCCCTGGATCGAGTCCCGCATCAGGCTCCCTGCTTAGCAGGGAGCCTGCTTCTGCCTCTGACCCTCCCCACTCTCATGTGCTCTCTCTCTCTCTCATTCTCTCTGTCTCAAATAAATAAATAAATAAAATCTTTAAAAAAAAAGATAAAAAGCTTCTGCACAGCAAAGGAAACAGTCAACAAAACAAAGAGGCAACCCACAGAATGGGAGAAGATATTTGCAAATAAAGGGCTGGTATCCAAGATCTATAAAGAACTTCTCAAACTCAACACCCAAAAAACAAATAAGTCAAAAAATGGGCAGAAGACATGAATAGACAATTCTCCAAAGAAGACATACAAATGGCTAACAGACACATGAAAAAATGTTCAACATCATTAGCCATCAGGGAAATTCAAATCAAAACCACATTGAGATACTACCTTACACCAGTTAGAATGGCAAAAATTGACAAGGCAAGAAACAACAAATGTTGGAGAGGTTGTGGAGAAAGGGGAACCCTCTTACACTGTTGGTGGGAATGCAAGTTGCTACAGCCACTTTGGAAAACAACGTGGAGGTGCCTCAAAAAATTAAAAATAGAGGTACCCTATGACCCAGCAATTTCACTACTGGGTATTTACCCCAAAGACACAGATGTAGTGAAAAGAAGGGCCATATACATCCCAATGTTCATAGCAGCAATATCCACAATAGCCAAACTGTGGAAAGAGCCGAGATGCCCTTCAACAGATGAATGAATAAAGAAGATGTGGTCCATATATACAATGGAATATTACTCAGCCATCAGAAAGGATGAATACCCAACTTTTACGTCAACATGGATGGGACTGGAGGAGATTATGCCAAGTGAAATAAGTCAAGCAGAGAAAGTCAATTATCATATGGTTTCACTTATTTGTGGAACATAAGGAATAGCATGGAGGACATTAGGAGAAGGAAGGGAAAAATGAAGAGGGGGAAATCGGAGGGAGAGATGAACCATGAGACACTATGGACTCTGAGAAACAAACTGAGGGTTCTAGAGGGGAGGGGGATGGGGGGATGGGTTAGCCTCGTGATGGGTATTAAGGAGGGCACGTACTGCATGGAGCACTGGGTGTTATATGCAAACAATGAATCGTGGATCACTACATCAAAAACTAGTGATGTATTGTATGGTGACTAACATAACATAACAAAATTAAATTAAAAAAAAAAAAAAAAGAGTAGAGACAGCTCAGCCTGGCCTCTGCCCAGAGCAGCACATGGCTTGCTCATAAGTCCAAATGCTCCCTTCCTACCCCTCTGCCTCCCTTCCAGGCCACTGCAAAATTTGTAAGAAATAGTATCTGATATACAAAAGTCGAGAGGTCGGTTCAGACAGCTCTGTTGTCAAAGGATCAGTCAATGCCAATCCCCACCTGCAGAACCAGTGCCCACAACCAGGCTTGGGCAAATGATAGAGACTTTCATTCATTCTTTAAACAGCCTTTGAAGAGAATTGCAGAAAAGCATTTTCTTCACCAAAAGCCACCGTGTCAACTTTCTGGAGACCAAGAGAGGGTGGCACTAAAATCATAAACACATGGGATTAAATCACTGAAGACAACTCACAAAGTATAAAATATCAACTGTGGTGGTATCATCTCAAGCCTGCCATCAAATGAATAGGGGTGCCTGGGAGGAACACTAGATGGTATATGTCAACTCACTGTTCTGTAGGACAAGGCAGGTCGTGCCCCAATCTGAGAAAGAAGCACCTGCAATGGGCCCAGGATACGAGGCTGGGAGATGCAAATAAACCTCCTGAAAAACACAGTTTATAGCACTGGGAAAATATATTTCACTTTTGTTGAAAGAAAAATGAAGAAAGAGAAAAGTCATCACAGGAAAGATTTGGGGCTGCACTACCGGCAGGTTCTGGGGGAAAAGACGCCGGACTCAGCCCTTCAGTGCACGAGCCTGACTTCCTCCCTCTTCAGAAGGCAGCCCAGGCCCCGAAATGCAGGTTCCACCCAACCACAAGCCTCCCCTGACTCCTCCTGGGTGGGTTGGCCCCATACTGGGTGCTGAGGCATGGCGGCACCTTCATCCCTGAACTCAGTCTCCCCTCCTCCTCCAGGTCATAAATTTGAGGATAAGCTCCAGTGTCACCTCCACCCAAAGCATTCTCTGGTTCTCAGGCTGGATTAGAACACGTGCTGGCAGCATACCCTGCATCTGCCTTATCCCACCACGCACTCTCTTAGATGCAGTGAATCACATGTCATTCATATAACACCTGCCCTGACCTCCAGCATGGCCAAGGCTGGATTATATTGTGATTGTTCTCCCCCTAGACTAGGAGACCCTTGTGAGCACTTTCTACAGGGCTCTATCCCTGAAACAGAGGACACTGTCAGCACCAGACAAACACTGAGGTGATCAGAAGGAGGACAGTGACACAAGGGCCATTGTTCCCAAACTGCGAGTTGAGGCAGCATGGGGAGCCCCAGCAAACTCCCAGAGATGCCACTGGATCTTGAGAGTTTCAAGGGAAATAATGATGACATCTGTCAGACACCATACAAACAACTAGTTCCAGGTAGTTCAGTTTCAACATTAGATCTCTGCATTCTTTCCATCATGCCATATCTTCAAGACCCTTGGATTGCAGGGTTGCTATGATAAAAGGCAAGTACAATGTGAGAATCAATGTGGAACAAGACATGAGTATGGCAGTGTCCAATGTGATTCCATGATCTGTTCAGTTCCCTATACATACCAAGTTGTTAGGGCAGAAATACTTATTAAATGTTGAGAATCAATCTATTTATTTATTTATTTTTAAAGATTTCATTTATTTATTTGGGGGAGAGAGAGAGAGAATGAAGGGAGAGGGAGAAGCAGACTCCCCACTGAGCAGAGAGCCCAACGTGTGGCTCGATCCCAGGACCCCGAGATCATGACCTGAGCAGAAGGCAGACACTTAACCGACTGAGCTACCCAGGTGCCCCAAGAATCAATCTATTTAATAAGCACAACTGTGAGGTATTTTTTTTTTTTTTTTGGCCTAGGGGTACTGCAAAAAATTTACCAAGAGCCAAAGGGTGCGGTGAGCTGAGAAAGCTGGGGAATCTTTGCCCTTAGGTGTGTTAGTGTAGAGAGTGTGAGCAACAGCTCCCAGGCCTGTGCAGGTGGTGGTGTGCACACCAGCCTGCAAGGCTCTTCACTCCTGTATCTGCCAAGCACCTGCCAGCTATGCCGGGTACTACGCTCGGCACTGGACCACCCAGACGGGCTTCTCAAGGGCAAGGGCCTGCTCCACCACCCAGCCCAATACTGTGTACAACACTGCCTAGGAAGAGTTCCTTGTCAAGCTGTACTGAGAGACACACAGACCACAACCATTGTCCTACTCACAGGACAGAACATGAAGCCAGGAAGCAAAGGCCTTCTGGATAGGACTGCAATTCCCATACAAAGAAACAAACACAAAACAATTCATAGAATTCAAACAAAGACCTTATCAGATATATCAGAAACTTGTCTCTAGGATCAACATGGTGAGTGACTCTGATAAGACACAGAAAAAAATGAAGACTGGCACGGGGACAATACCATTCTCCACCTGTCTTCCTGACTCCTAAATCACCCCCAAGATGCTGGGGTCCAGGGCCCCAGTGTAGGCTATGTGTGAGCTGGACATCCTCGGGCAGCTTCAGTGGGCAGAGGGAATGGTCCCAGCCCACATCTTGCCACAGAATGTGCTCCCAGGAAGAAGAGCAGAAAAGGAGGTTCGGGCCCTTTCAGCCACAGCACATTCTTCTGCAGAGCACAGGGGCTCATGTCTCCAGGATTGATGGATAGAGAGCTGGTGCCTCACACCACTCAGAGGACAAAAATGATCTCACCCTTTTTCTCGTCATGTCAAGGCCTATCCCGGTCCTTCAAAGATGGTGTGCACTCTGTCAGCTCACTCCCTATTCACTGAGAGCTTGGGCAGACTTCCCAAACTCTCTGTCTCATTACCTCATTAGAAAAGTGGAGATGATAATCCAGCCCACATGTTTACTGGGACTGTGCAATGTTACGGTGTATAGAGTGTTTCTGGAACAAGAAATGCAGTTCCCTCCTTCTGTTGCTGTCCTCTGAGCCACACAAATCTTGTACTGTTTTCTCACAGAGTGCCATACACTTCAGGAGGCCTTCTCCAACTGCCCAAGGCAGGCAGGTTTGATCACTCCCTCCTCTAACTGCTGATGATGCTTAGTTGTTGCCTTATTATGTAAATTTTTGCATTCATTTGTTCAACATTTCTTTATTAAAGGTCTCTTCATGCCAAGGACCGCAAGCAGGAAGCTCAAGGCTTCCTTCATGGAGTTCCTTACCTTCCCCCTCCACCCCCACTCTTCAAACTAGGAAGGCTACAGGGTGTAGACAAGATGAAGGGGGTGACGTGACTGGCAGAGGAGGATTAGGTCACGTCATCACAAAGTACTGTAAAGAGAAAGGAAGTTGAACCCAAGCAGGATACTCCAATCAGAGACCAGAAGGACCTGAGTCTGTTCTGAGGAAAATGCAGAAGAGTCTAGAGGTATCAAGAGCAGAGCTTGGGCTATAGACCCAGTGTGGGGAGCAGGGGTTGTAGAAAGTATGCACAGACCATCCCCCTTGCTCACTCTCTGCTGAATACCTAAAAGTGGGGCAGGAAGGAGGTCTCTGTCCCCCTCCTCATTCCTACTCCTCCCCCACCTCATCTTTGATCAGGGAACCAGTGCAATGTCCAATGAGCCAGTTAAAATCACTTAAATAATAATTACTATTATTATCATGATAATGCACTTGTTTTATCCTAGGAGAGAATTATTACTAACAAAAGATGCTAGTTAGTTAAACATGCAAGTACCATATGACTCATCCATTCCATTCCTAGGTATTTGCCCAAGAGAAATTAAAGCATATGTTCACTAAAGACTTGTAAATGAATGTTCATAGCAGCTTTATTTGGAAACAACCCAGATGTCCATCAGCTGAACGGATAAACTAATTGTGGTTCATCTACACAATGGAATACTATTCAGTAATAAAAAGGAAGGAATGATTAATATATGCTACAACAGATGAATCTCAAAATAATTATGCTGAGTAAAGAAGCCAGACAAAAAGAAGAGTACATATTGTATAATTCTATTTACATATATTCTAGAAAATACCAACTAACCTACAGTGAAAGCAGAACAGTGGTTGTGGGGAGGGAGTATAAAGGGGCATGAGGAAATGTTGCGAGGTGGTAACTCCCATGATCTTGGGATGATGATGATGAGTATTGATTATCTTGGTGGTGATGATGGGTTCATGGGTATATATGCATATCAAAATTTACCAAATTGTACTTAAATATGTGCAGTTTATTGTATATTAATTATACCTGTTAAAAATAATAGTAAAGGATAGAGAAATAGAGGGATATAAATAGGAATATAAACCAATGGATCCCTCTTAGAAAGCAGTTTGGCAAAACATTCCAGGAACCTTAGATGTCCTTATCCTTTGAAACTTTTTCTAGAACTGTATCCCAAGACATAAAAAGACACAAAATTTTCACTGCAAGATTATTTATAATAAAAAAATGGAAACCACTAATATAACTGACAAAATGACTGCTCAAATAAATTAGGGTATGCTCACACACTGAAATATTATGTAGCCATTAAAGGCAATGCATATAAGGAGTTTTTAATAACCTGGAAAAATACTTATGTGATAATGTTAAGTGAAAAAAGCAAGACATAAATTGTATATATGGTATGAACTAAATTATGTAAAAATATGCATAGAAAAATCTCTGAAATATTTTTAGGATTATCTCTGAGTGATGGGGAATATGGGTAATTTTTAATCTTTTAATGCAAATTTTTAAACTTGTTACTTTTTATGTATTTCCTTAAGTTTCTACAATGAGAATGTATTTTTTTAATTATAAAATAAATAAAATAAACAATATTCAAGGAAACCCTCTAGTCTTTCTTGTTCCTTGAAAAAGCAAACCCTGCAGTAAGGACAAGAACCAGATTGCATTTCTCTAATCCTTGCATCTGTGAAAATGTAGAAATGTCTTCACTGCAAGTTGCCACTCTATAATTCGAATCCATGTTCCTTTCTCTACTTTTAGACCACCTAGAGAACCAACTGGTATGCACCATATGTTGTCACCTAATTTTATTCTACAATTTGTTGAAACTCCATTTGAATCCATATTTTGAGTGTGAGCCCCTTGAGAGGCAGAGGTGGGATCTTCCCCTTCATTTACACTTCCCCTGTCACCCCACCCCACCTTGCCATAATATCTAGGAAAGAGGTGAGGATGTGTGTGCATGCGTGCACACATACACACACACAATACAATGGTGACACAAATTAATAATAATGCTATATTAAGTTGTGATACACAGCTTTTCAGAGTCATCTATTTCAATCAAAACCCCAGTAAAACAAGAGCACTAGGAAGTGGGTGGTAGGGTTGATAGCACTTTGGCTCCATGCATAAAGAGGAAGACGAGGTAAAAGCACTAAATGGCTGAGGCTAATTTCAGAAGTCTTTCCCTGACTTTCCTATATGAACAACAGACAGAAGTACTGGGACTCCACAGTCACTCACTAGCCTGTGAGCTTCAGCTATGTCCTGCTCATCTCTATCTCCAGGCCCAACCCAAGGAGGCATTTGGTAAATTGTTATTTCTAGAAGAAAGGGTTAGCAATTAGGCAGAGGAACAGCTTGCATTTGAATCTGTTTTCTCTAACATAACACATATCCAAGAGAATCTTCAGTTTTTCATGACCTATTTAATAATTTCCCAAAGATGTGGCCCTCTAAGCTATAATTTGTTTCATGAGAGTCTTTGCAGCAGCCCAAAATGACTGACACGTTGAGACCTGTCCCCTTATCTCAAAGAGTTCTAGCCCCATTCCCAGGCCCCAGGTGCAAAGTTGAATCATCCTCTGGCTTCTTTCATGGTCATCAATGCACAGCCCACCAAGCAAATATATGGTTGCATACTTAAAACAGTTAAAGGGATGAAGGGCACAGAAGAAAAAAAAAAAAGAAAAACGTCAAGAGAGTCAGCCCCTTAGTGACTCAAGCCCAGTGTGAGGCCACATCCTCCAGAATCAAGGCCAAGAAGACTCTGTCTCTAGTATTCTCCTAAGCAATGGGAAACTCCCAAAGCTTCTCAGTTAGAGGCTGATATGCTCAGGTCTTGGGAAGGATGCCTAGGAAGGAAAGAGACTGAAAAGGCAGCAAGGAGGCATCTCAATAGGGGTCTAGATAAGGCTGAGCCAGAGAAGATGGAATAAAAGAATGGCAATAGTGCAGGGGTACGTCGAGCAGGCGCATACCAGCTCACAAGAACTGACTGTACACATCCGTTCCCAAGCCCGTGTTCAGTGATAGCACACTGGTAGCTTGAAATCACAGCCATGATAGGAATATCTACACTAAAAAAAAAAAAAAAAAATGGCAAGTGCCATGAATCCGAGGGCTTTTCCCCCACTGCAGAGAGCTGATTGTTAAATATTTATACACACCATTGGGTATACAGTTTGGAAACCAGCTGGATTTGGGAGGTAGAGAGAAAAGTCCCAGACGACCTTCTGATGTTTCTAGTCTGGATCTCAGGATGGATGAGGCTCCATTTCTTGAGATAGTGAATACAGCAGAATGAGCTGGTATAGGGTCGGGGATGGAGAAGGGAAGTTCAGCCAAGGACATTTTGAATTTGGTAGATCTATAAGACAATCCAAGGATAGCAGAATTTTGTGTCTAAAGCTTGGGATATAGCCCCATCCTGCAGAAAGCTTGTATTTAAAGCTGTGGGTGTGAGCAGGTGGAGTGACAAGAAGGGCAGAGGAATCCTGGAATCTGCAGAACCCAACATTCAAGGGTGTTACCGAAGAGGTGTCTGGGAAAAGAAGACTGAGGAAATTCAAGAAGCAAAGGGAAAGAAGAGGTGGATGCCCCAGGAAACAGGGAAAAGGGAGATTCAACAAAAGGGGATAGCTACACTGTCAAGTGCTACAGACCTCAAAGAGCCTTCTGAGATTGGCATCAAAGGGACTGTTGGTAACCTTAACTTGACCAGATTATGAGATCTGGGGAAGAGAAGTAATGGCTCCTCAGTGTTTGATCTTATAATGATGTATCTCTGTGTTAATCAAGATCTCTAACAAGGAAAACAGTAACTACTCTAGGTACTTCAAGGAGAGGAAGTTTAATGCAAAGAATCACTTATCCAAGTGATATAGTATAGGGAAGCTAAACAGCAAGCGGCAAGACAGGAAGCCAGTACCATCCAGGGATGGAGGGACAAATGAAAGGTGAAGGATCACCAGAGCCCAAGAGGTGGGGCCACATAGCAGAACCTGAAACCCTGCCATGTCTTCCCTGCAGGAGGGGAATTAGCAAGGACAGATGTGTGGCAGCAATGAGAACACCCCAGGCAGAGAAAGAGAGGGAGAAATACTTTGGCTTCTCCCTTTTCCACCCTCCCCAGTATTCCACCAGTGCCTCCCATTGGTTGTACCTAGCCAGAGGCAATTGGCAAGGCAGCTGGAGAATGTAGTTCCCTGCCACACAGAGTGGAGCAACAGAAGAGCAGGAAGAGATCAGACAGCAAACAGGCCAATGAATGACACTACCATTTATCACATTTCATGACATTTAGGACATTGATTGTAAGACTCATCCTGATTTTAGAGATGTTAACATTTGAAAAAAAGATGATCCTAGAATTAACGAATATGGTATACCTATGGAGACATGATGCACAATACTTCACAGAGTACCTCTTTTCCTAGACACGTTGGGCTTCCTTTGCATGAGACTGTTGTCCAGTCTTGACTCTACAGAGACATACACCAACCCCTTGGAAGGAGCACAGGCTGCCAGGAGTGTTTCTGTGTAGGTTCCTAATGCATCTCCGTTCCCCAGTGCTTGTTCCCTCAGCCCACCAAGTACAGCATGGCCAGCTGTGTCTTCTAGGTTCATCATGCCTCCCTGGGCAAAAATCAAATTTATTATTTTATTCCCTGGGCCCCATCACATGCTGTGATGGATTTCAGTCTTTTGTATAGAAATGCAGGCTGGTGCCAAAGGAGAAAAGTAATTATGGAGGCAGAGGAAGGAGAAATATGAACAGCAGAAAGATAAAGCTCAGAAGAAATGAGCACGTATCATTTACTCCCACACCTCTTGGACACGTGCTAGAGGCGGGGCACCTACACCATGTGACCATTAAGCCCTTCCAAGAGTGGGCCAGCTATATTCTTGGTCTTCATTGGCAGTACTGCACCCCCAAGATCCTAGGAGACATGACTATGGGGTGAGGGTGCTGGTGGCCACACTCCGTCCTAGGACAACAATGTATTCAATCAGGCTGGAACAGTATTTTCTCTGGCCAGCCTTCTGAGTGAGAGTTGGCCCCAGGCTCCCTTTGGGAAGGAGGGCAAGCAGCCTTGGTGCCCTGGCTGAGCCCTGTCTCTGTATGGCCTTGGCTGCATCCACAGTGTGGATCAACATCAAACATGGGGTCCCCCGCTGATGGGTAGATAGTGACTTCTCACAGGCAATAACTCAGCAGGAAAAAAGAATCAGATGAGCCTGACACATGGGCTCCCATGGTATTTCTGAGACCATGAATGCCTGAGAACATTTCCTGTGCTGGCCCAGCCCCCTTAGCTCAGGGCTGCAGGGCCCAACATTAGAAAGGGATGCCTGTTCTTCCCATGCCTCAGATGGAAGCCCATGGCAAACAGGTTGGTCTCAGCATGTATCCAACATGGCACATGCTCTCTCCTGACCTTGGGACTTTCGCTGACATCATATCCCTTCTTCAGAGTCTACAAGGCATCTGACTGAATCAACATCCATTCATTCCTTTGTTTACTTACTCAATCAACAGTTAGTTATAAGGCTGGGAAACAGGGATGAATTCAGGCATAAGCTCTGCTTCTCTACAGACCTCACTATCCGGTAGGTAAACTCAGCTTTTCAAATTAAAAATAAAAAGGATTGCATGAACTCTATTTGAGGTATGTATAGGCTAAAATTACGGCACAATTGTGGGAGGAGAAAGGTGAAACTTCATAGAAAAAGTCCCAGATGAGGAGACTTGGTCTCTCTCCACCAGCAGAGATCTGGGATGAGGTTGCGGGTAGGGAGGAGAGGCAGTCCCACAGGGAGAGGAAGTGGTGCTGCCTAGAGGGTGAAACAGCTCTTAAGTGTCAGGTGTGGCTGGCAGGCCGCCCTCCCCCCGCTCCTGCTCAGGGCAGGCATCCCCTTCCCTCAACTCCACCAGCCCCCACTCTCCAGCCTCACTCAAGGCTCGTGTTGCCCTCCTGTCCAGAATCACCATTTAATATTTTAATCTGTCAGCTAGTTAGCTTCCCCACTAAAACTTACATCTTCTTGAGGGCAGAGGATCGTCTTTTGGATCATTCCCGAAGCCTCCTATGCTCCAGGCAGCCTGCCAAACCCAGGAAGAGGAGGTGGGAATAAGGGCTCAGGACACGAAGCAGCCCCAGCCTTGGTGAAGTTAAATTCGGGGAGAGCAACAGTATAGTCTGAGTAGTTCCTCAGGCAAAAGGACACTTAACCAGCAAATATAAATTATGTGGTCTTTCTTTTTAATTAAGATTTTTAGCTTTTTGGGGAATGCTATTACTGTGAATGACAATCAGCATTGTGCTCAGCATTTTGTCATGTAAATTCCACATTTATCCAGCAGCTTTAACCTGTCAGAGCCATTCACAATATTCTTTGGAGGATTTTCTTTCTGTTTGCTTCATGGTTATTGCTTTTAACCTGAAAACAGGAAAAAAAAAAAAAGAGAGAGAGAGAGAGAGCCCATTCCAAATGGAACATCCCGTTAGTAGACCTTCTGTGTTTCAATTTCAAAACCCATACTTCAACAATAAACTAGAACAAAATTTCCTTTGGAGACTAGGATATAAGCAACAATGCCTTCCCTGCTCTCAACCCACCAGAGCCCAGCTGGTATGGCTAACAAGACAATCATTTCGCTGGGGCCCTGAAAGGGGATGGTGGCCTCTTTGCCAAGCCCCGGTATTATTTTCTGAGGGTCTCCCATGTGCACAGGAGGGGAATATAAGAGGAAAAGACACACTGTTGCCCTCAATGAGTATAGAATGGGGTCAGGGAAAATGATTAATGCACAATAAATAGAGGATAAAATATAAAGACGCATCACCAAGGGGAGACTGCACACCACAGTGATATTAAGGGCATAGGCTCTGAAGTCAGACAGATCTGGCTTTAAGTCCCAATGCCAGTACTTATGGACTTACTAAAGCTTACCCAGAGACTCAGCTTCTTCCTATAAAATGGGGAAGTTACGGGACTCACCTCACATAGCTCCTGTGAGGATGACGTGAGCTGACGTGTGTAAAGTCTCTAGGACAGGGATAACCATCCTCAAAGTCTTAGACCCCACACTTCCCTTTGGCCTCCGGTCCAACCTCCTATAGGGACTTGTCTGTCCTTCAGAGTTCTCACCATGCATGCTGCCCCCCACGTAGGGTGTGCCCTGGCCTGCTGTGTAGGAAATAAACATCCTCCATCCTTTCTCTTGTGGGCCATGGGAGAGTCATGACCAGTCTGGCTAAGGCCAAGGTCAGAGACAAACAGAACCAACTTAGAATCATCTAGTAAGAGTCACACCTGAGGTGAGAAGGGCCTATTTTTAGATGACTCAGGAGAGGGACCGGCTGGATCCACAAGAGCCTTGCAGCTTCCACTTTGTGCACTGGACCCCTGAGCTACCATGAGAGGTAGGACTGCCCCTCCTCGTGCAGGGAGGAGGCCACGTGCAGGTTCTGATCAGTAGCCCCAACTGAGCTCAGGCCTTGAGTCGGCCCAGCTCAGACACCTGCTGTGTGAATAAAGAAACCTCCAGGTGATCCTAACAAATTCCTAGTCATTTAAGGCCACAGACACCATGGAACAGAAGCAAGCTATCCTCCTTCCCTCCCTCCCCTTTATCTAAATTCCCGAGCCATGGGATCTATGAGCATAATAAAATGGTTGCTTTCCATCAGTAAGCTGTGGGGTAGTTTGCTGGGTAGCGTTAGATAACCAGAACACCAGACTCTTGTATGCCAGGTGTTTTATGTCCTTGCACTCACTTTATCTTTGTAACAGCGTCTTGAAATAGGACTTAACATACCCATCTTAGAGAGGAGAAATCTGACACTCCAGAGAAGTGAAGCAACCTTTCCAAGATCACATAGCTTCTAAGTGTTATAATCAGGACCAATACACCAAGTCAGGATCCATATACTATTTATACACCGCACATCAGTCAGCCACCCAGAATTAAGAGAACTTTTTAAATAAATTAGAGGTTGTATTCAGCACCTGAAATGGCCTATTTACATATATTTTATATGCTGATAACACTCACCTCTGAAATAAAGTCATCTGGTTGTCAAAAACATAAAAAATACTAAATCCCATCCACGTGAGCTGGGCCATGTGACTGAGGCTAAGCTGAGGAACTAATTCACATCAGACTATTCCGCTGACAGTGGCCCAGTGCAGTAAGTCTCTCAGAGAAAGGGTAGAATCCGTAGCAGTCAGATTCTGTAGCGCCTTAACTGAAATAACAGAATGACCACAGTAATTCAGACCAGTGGGCAAGCGGGGGTGGGTGCAGGGGAGAGATCTTTCGTTCCGCAGGCTATTCTACATCGGCGAAGGAAGTGCCTCAGACAGAGGTAAAACTGCTTTGCAAATTCACTTATAGGTGTTCTGGGAGAATGCCGAAAATAGACACTCGAGAAATCTGGCTGCAATCAGGCCAGATGTTCCCCCAGACGCGTGAATGATTGTGGGCTGAGGGCACTCAGTCTGATTCAACTTAAGTTACCTCAGGAGGTACCTGAGTCCTGATCTTGGGGAAGAAACTGGGGCCACCCCGCCCTCCGGGAGCCTTGAGAGTCCTGGGCGCAGCATACCAGCTGCCAGGCCTGGCTGCAGGGCCCTGCCAGGGCATCTGCTGCAGGGAGGCCTTCTACCCCAGTGCGTGTGAAGGAATGCCTAAGTACCGCACACGAGCACTCCATGTGCAGTGAAGGGAGACGCCAGCTGGGGCGAAGCAGAGTTCCAAATATCCCTCTGAGACCGCAGAGCTGGCAAGCAAGCCTGACTGGATGTGCCAAGGAACCCCAGCGCCCAGATCCTGAAGTATAAGACTTACCCCAGGGGACGGTATGGAGGAAGAGCCCGGAGAGAGCACAGCACACACTCCCTATAAAATACCTTCTCTTGTTCACTCCCTCTATCAGTTTGAGGCCCCTCAGAAGCAGGCCCTGCCTGAGGCAAGGATTGGGGGGCAGGTGGTGTATCTGGGAGATGATGTCAGGAAAGACTCAGGAACAAAGGGTGGGAGCAAGTCGCCACTGGGGGTGCGTGGAGCCCAGGCCTCGGGGGACCTCGGGGGGACTGTGTGCCAGGCTGCAGATGTTCTCTCACCAGAGAGACAAGGGTGCTGGGGTACTGACCCACCAACTCCTGTCAGTCATTGGTTGAGGACCATTCCTGGGGTTGTTAATTCCCTGGTCTTCTGACCTGGCACACACACAGGCAGAGACAGTTCTCGTGGCCAGAGAGAGCCACAGGCAAAGGGCCCCTGGTGCTGGAAGTAGGGCCTGAATGCATGAAAATGGCAGGAGCAGAGGGAATGTGGGCAGGGCACTGCTGGTGTCAGTTACAGTCACCATCCATGGCCACCTAAATCCCCTCCCCGCCCCATGGCTACTGTCTAGTCTCCATCCAACTTGCATTGCATTGAGTCCAATAACAATGCATGCTGAAGAGGGGGTCAAGACCTACCATAAGCTCCAGCCTGGAGTACACAGCCCCTCTGGGGAGGAAGCCCCTGATTCCAAGCCACTGGTAGCAGGTTCCACCTAACTCAGTAGCTCTTCTATTCCTCTAGCCCTGCTGAATGGGATGGATGGGGAAAAGAGCTGGCCCTTCCTCATCCCAGGCTGGCTATGGGTAGACTGGGGGGCCATCGCAGACCTGGTTTTGTGACCACCTTCTGGTGTAGGGAGGTCTGCTTCTGATCCTCCTGGCAAAACAAAACAAAACAAAACAAAACCAGTACTCCACAAAACCACTGTACCCTAGGACTGCCTAAGTGTAACCCCTGACCCTAACTGCTGCCAAAGACCACCATACCTGGACCTGGATATAATCCCTGTAGGGCATTTTATTTTCCTTGGAGAGTGAGAGGATGCTGAAATGGGAAACTATCAGGTAGGGAAGATCTGGATCTATCTTGAAATGCCAGAGAGATAACAGAACACCATGCCCTGGACACCTGTTTTACTCCCCAAGCTTTCTGTGAGAAATACTTTTGTCTGGCTGTCAGAGGTATATTTCACACAACCTCAGGCTTTTCCTGCCATGATTTTACCTTTCCCAAGTTCAAACATTTCAGGGAAATCGGTATGTAAATTCCCCATGAAGTTAGAGGAGATTCCACTTTCAAAAAAATCCCCAAGGAACCAGTGTGTGTGTGTCGGGGGGCCAGGATGGGCGGCGGAGGGGGGGGGCTACCAAAGCCGTCTCAGAGAAGGAAGCATTTTAGTAAGTTAAGTTGGAAGAGTGGGCGTGAGAATTCTCCCTCCCACCCAGGCTCTTCTCTTTATTCCACATAAGCTGGGTCTGTGCGGGAGCTCGCAGGGAAGCTGCTTTTAAATTCACAGCTTATAGTCCATTATAATTGAAAATATGGTGATGCATAAGAGATGATGTTGATTTTAGAATCAGAATGTCAACCAGGTCTTCTCATTTCAGAAATACATACATCCCTTAGTGCCCTGAAGTTATTGTTGGGCTGAAATTTTTATAAACTCCACTCCAAGTCAAATATTACACAACTACCAAATGTCACTGAACTACTTATTAAGGGGATATACCATTTCCTATTAAATCAAAATATTAAAATGCATTTTCATCTCAAAGTTACTGATGCTCTCTTTGGCAATGCAGCCTCTCTCTTTGTAACACCTCAAGCTTATGTGAAGAAAGGGAGAAGAACAAGACACCTAGGGATTAAAAACAAAACACAATAAAAACCCTCATTCTACATAATCAATTAGAACACTAAGGAAGAATTTTCCATCTAAGAGACCAGTGTTTTAGCTCTGAAAAATTAGTACTGACCATAGTAAGTACTCTATCCTGTTTGTTGGAGTTTAATCCATTGGGCTATAAACAAAAAATGATGTGAATTTTGGCCCCTACTATGCTATGTCAACGTCCTCTTTCCCACGGGGTGGAAACTGGCTCAAAGATACTCCAGCCCAATTCCATAACTTTTCATTCCCTTTCAATTACTAAGGCTCAATCCAGGTCATTTTTAACATCAATCTCCTATCTGATCCAAAGATCTATTCTCCCTGCCCCCCTACAAAGGCAAGGCATTCCCAAGTCTCTGATGGAGGGGCCAAGGGTAGTCCGCCCCCTCCCCTCCAACTTGCTCTTGGTGTTTATGGAGTAGAGAAGCAGGAGAGGGGAAAGACCAGGAGATATCTCTATACTTAACTAGGCAAAGTAGCAGTCCTCTCTTTCCTCTGGTCTAAATAATGTTCCAGCACATGGTTTATGGGCTTTATGAGGTCTTCCAACATGCTTCACTGGAAATTCTTATTCTTGAGAAGAGCTTCCTGTGAAATGTGACAACTTCTTTCAGTTGTCCAGGTGGCATTTTCCTTTTTTCCCCGAAAGGCACCCAGGCTATAGTTCCAGAAATTATCTACCCCATAAGGCAATTTCAGCCTGCAAGCACATATGGGATCCATCTTTGGTATCTCCTAGAACTGGGAATTTGTTTTGTTTTGTTTTGTTTAACATTTTATTGATTTGAGAGAGAGAGAGAGAGAACGAGCAGGGAGGAGGGGCAGAGGGAGAGGGAGAAGCAGACTCGCCACTGAGCAGGGAGCCCGATGCAGGGCTCAATCTCAGGACCCCAGGATCATGACCTGAGCCGAAGGCAGACGCTTAACCAACTGAGCCACCCAGGGGCCCAGACCTGGGAATTTGTGAGTGAGTGAGAGTGTTGCAGGTGTCCAGGCATCTCTTGGGTTGTATACATAATTTAATAATATCAGTAAATTCCATTTCAGGATAATAATGGGGGCATCACAAAATATTTTTTGTAAAAAGGGGCCACAGATTCTGACACGGATGAAAACCAGTGGTCTAGATTCATAATCCTTTCAGTGTATTTCCCTGTTATGGATCCTCAGACTTTAGTAAAACCCTGTTGGGTCCAAGCTCTAGCTTTGATGTGGAAATAAAAGGAAATGTTCCCACTTGAGCCAGAGTTCCAGGAAGAGGGTATCTCTCTCCACTCTGGGTCCCTACCCCAGCCTATGCAGGGAGTGGCAGCATTAATCACAGAAAAAAACCTCTGCCCCTAGAAGGGAGATGCCAGGGTCAGAACCAGAGCTGTTAGCCACCTGCCCCACCCCTGCTTCACAGCTCCCATCTGCCTCACCCCCCACCAAGGAGCTTTTCTTCCCAATGCCAGCCTTAGAAGTTCTGGGGGTCTGGGTCTGGATGGGGAAGGTCGGTGGGGTTTCCCTGTGCACAGTGCCAAAGCTTTAATGCTTGGTACAAACCAGTATATCCATAGATCCAGAAGTAAATGTTCTGACTTTGGAGAGATTCCCATTTGCTCATTTTTTGTGGACTACATGCACAGCCTAGAAATCTCAGCACATCCTGCTCGCCTGCTTCCCTAGCCATGGTGGGAGAACTCCATGGGCCTCATCCCGTGGGGCCGTCCCGTTTTAACTGATGACAAAGCTTTTCCTACTTAAAACTTCATCCTTGACTCTACAGACCCATGTATCTGATATCATAGCAAAGTGCCTTTCATCACCTGTTTGGAAAAGAAAGCATGATTTACATACATAGGACTTCTACGATCTAGGGTTTAAGAGAATGCTGACGGGAATACACAGGATCCACAGAGTGACACAGAAGAGTGTGGTGGGGAGAGTGTTAGACCTGCAGCAGCCAATAGTCACAAAAAAATTCTCATCAGTGCAGTGACAGAAGATGTTCTCCCAAATGTGCACTATTCAATGCTATAGATTAAAGACGGAGCTTATGACTAAGCTATTTCACTGATGGGAAAGTTAATTCACATTACTTATCCCAGAAGAAGATACACTCTGGCAATGGCCCCCAGCATCATCAGCCCCAGAGGTGCTGATGAGCAGCCACCTAGCCTGTCTCACACCTAGCAGGTCACCCACCTCCAGCCCAGCTCCATCTCCCCTCTTAACCAGTACATTTCTATCTAACTTTGTAAATAACCAAGATGTGTTTCTTCTCCCATTCACATCCTAAAATCTTGTTCACTGGCCCATCCTCAGTTTCTAGATGATCAAGAGGAGGGGGTTAAAGGCGGGGCAGCAGCCAGCCCAAGGGAAGGTGACCCTCTGGATGCCTGAGCGGGTACTAAGGTCTTGTCACCCACACTCACTTGGCAATGCCCTGTTCGCCGTCAAACCCAGGGCCACTGGGGTACATTTTATGCAATAAGGCAGAAGTTTCCTTAGAGCGCTTGGCCTGAGCTTCAGGCAGAAGCATCTCTGGCTTCAGGGATAGAGGGACATGCTAAGTGTTTCCTGGCAGCCGAGAGAGTGAGCCTGAATACCTATCCATGTTCTCAAGCTACCTAAGTCCAGGATAAACTGTACTGCTGCAGAGGAAATCATAAATGATGCATCCGAAGACCAGGATTTCAATATCTTTGAAGGGTTTCATTTCTCCTCCCTTCCAACTTTGATATATGTACTTACTTAACAAGGGTCTGGGGAGGGTTAATTGAATTAATATATGTAAAGTGCTTTGAGTTTGAAGAGAATACGCAATATAAATGGAAGTGTCACTAAAAAGGTTAATCTAATTTACATCTAACACTTTCAGTTCATGGTGTTAATGAACTATATCCTTTTAGAGAGTGATTAATTTACAGAAATGTGATTATTTTTCCTAATGCTATATATGGGTCAGCTTCTCCTATTACTATAACTTTATAGGAGAATTCAGCATTTTATAAATTAAAACAATAAATCACACACCCCTATAATGGCTATATTTCATTAATTAAAAGGAGACATGCATTAGATTAACATTTATCTGTTTTAATTAATTTGCTGCAATGCAGTTATCCATGCAAATTGGAAAATGACACATCAACTTGACATAATACTAACAGTTTTGACTGGTTCTTCCCTGAAAATTTATGGACCTGCAACTGCTGCATTCGTGGGTAACCATGGTGACCACCAGCTGTGTGACACGTGCAGGCTGTACATCAAAGAGCCGGGAAGGGACTTAACACTAAATTCAAACTTCTCCTGAAAATATACTTAACTAAATAGATAAATAGGTAAGGCCTAAGAAAAAGAAAAGGATACAGGATTTTGTTTGGGGGAGTTGAGTCCCAAAGTCTCCAACAAATTTCTTAAATCTGATCACCTTCTTTTTGTAGGCCCTTTATCCTTTCAAAAGGCATTTAGAGCCACTTCCAGGTGGATCCTCAGAACATCCATGGGTAGAGGAGGGAGGTGGCACAAAGCCAACCCCAGAAAGGTGAACAGTTTGCCCCCCAGCTCCACACTGATCAGTGGGTCCAGGTCACAAGTCCATACTGACTGTTGTCAGACTGGCTTGAAGACTGCAGATTTGTTTAACTATATACTACAACAGACATTGTAGACATGCAAAGTGATAGAAGTCACAAAATGGGAGAAGAAACAGGAGTAACAGGGAAATGGAAATGGGGTTTAACCTTTCATGTGGGGTCTCTCTTCTGTAGCTGTAGCTCATGGTTCCAAACCTACCATGGGCAATGTTAACCCAAAGGAACGAATCACTAATGGTTAGACAGGAAATAGAGGGTAGAACAGGTTTGGAGTGTGGGAGATTCTTCTCCCTGCCTCTGGAGTTAGAAAATCACTTACTCCGGTCCTCTAGGCCACACGCAAGGGCAGTTTAAGCCCACACAGTCCTAGAATTTCAGCTCATTTTGCTCTGCCAGGATTTCTTGGCACACATCTCTTTGCTGTAAACTGCCCCAGCTTCTTCCCTCCAGACCCTGTCTGGGAGGGAGTAAAAGACAAGCCATCACTCAAAATGCACAGAAATGCTGGGGAATGAAAGGAAGTACTGAGTTTGCAGTTCATGTGATTTTAAGACCCACCCTTCTTTCTTTCCTTCTTTCCTTCCTTCCTTTTTTCCTTCCTTCCTTCCCTCCTGCCTACACCCCTCCCTCCTTCCTTCCTTCGCTCCTTCCTTCCTTCTTCCCTCCTTCCTTCTTCCCCTCCTTCTTCCCTCCTTCCTTCTCTCCTTCCCTCCTTCCTTCCCTCCTTCCTTCCCTCCCTCTATCCATCCTTCCTTCCTTCCTTCCCTCCTTTCCTCTATCCTTCCTTCCTTCTTTCCTTCCTCCCTCCCTCCCAATTAACAGCATTCACTTTGTAAAAGTTGAAAACACTTCGCTCTACAGATGAGTCAGGAGAACATTAGCCACACCAAAATGTGTGAGGGCATCCAGTCCAGCAGATGCCACTGGAATTCACACTGAAAAAGGCTATAAATGCCACTCTTGTTGCTTCTAAAAATGTGTGAGGGCATCCAGTCCGGGGTTCTTCCCCCTAGAGGGGTTCACAATCTGCCTGGGGAGCAGGAAGGCAATAGGCACTTGGAGGGGGGAAATTAGAAGTGGTAAAATGTAGAGGAACAAGGCCCCCACCCAGAAGCAGCCTTACAACCATGTAAAGAAATAAAGTGTTCCTTGGTGAACTGTTAGTAGCCAATGGGAGTGCTTCTCAGATTTGGCTGGGCATCAGAAATACCCGAGAACTTCAAGAGCTTTGGGGCACTTGGGTGGCTCAGTCGGTTAAGAGTCTGCCGTCCACTCAGGTCATGATCCCGGGGTCCTGGGATCTGAGCCCTGCATGGGGTCGCTGCTCGGCGAAGAGTCTGCTTCTCTCCCTCTGCCTGCCGATCCCCCCTGCTCTCATTCTCGCTCTTAAATAAATAAATAAATAAACAAACAAACAAACAAAATTTAAGAAAAGAAAAGAAAGACAAGACATGAGAGCTTTAAAGGAAGTCCCAGGTCCTAGCCTAGAGCAATTGCTGCAGAGTCTCCGGGGGTGGGTGCCAGGCATCACTGCTATTTTACAACTGTCTCAGCTGGTTCTGCTGTGCACTCA
This sequence comes from Neomonachus schauinslandi, assembly GCF_002201575.2. NCBI lineage: Eukaryota > Metazoa > Chordata > Mammalia > Carnivora > Phocidae > Neomonachus > Neomonachus schauinslandi. The sequence goes on from NC_058403.1 coordinate 119,693,369, forward strand.
GGGTTGAGAATCACTGACATGGTGGAGGAGAGGACAGACTCTGAAACTAGACTTGGTGGATTCAAATCCCAGCTCTACTGTTTTACTAGCTGGGTGAACTGTAGCTTAACCTTCCCAGCCTTCGTTTTCTCACCTTTAAAATGGGGATGATAAGAGCACACATCTGGTTGAGTGGCTGGAAGGCTGTGAGTATTAATACCCATAAAGCACTCAGAGCAGTGCCTCGAACATAGTCAGCTCTTGGTAAATGATCATATTTGCTGTCTGGAAATTGCTGGAAAGTTCTTTGAGAAGAGAGGCGGCCTGATGAGAAGTGAAGGGAAAACCATCAACTCTTATGGACGGCTGCAGAGTTTGGAACTATCTTGAGAGAAACTACCATCAGGGGTGAGGCTCCCTGTTCTCAGAAGGCCCCCATGCATCCCCACTTCACAGGAGGCTTGGGTTGTAAGAGTGCAGGCAGAAGTCCTCTGCGGACATTTCCTGTCCTAGCCGGTGTTCTAGGACTATCTGAGCTGCTAGAAGGGATTATGGTAGGGATGGGCGAGGCAGAAGGTGGGAGAAGGGCTGGCTTCCTCTAGGACAAGAACTGGTGTCCTACTCCCTCTCTTTTCCCCACATCACCCCTTCCCACCCCAGGGCAGTGACTATAAAATGTAATATAGGAATTGGATTTCCAGTACTAGAGTCCCGGTGGTAGCAAAGACTCTGTTGCCTGTGTAAGTAGAGAGCCGGGGACATAGAGGGGCCATGCTGTTCGGACAGTGGGCATCACAAGGGGTAGCCTGTGACAGACAGAAACTTGAAGCCATTCCAAGAGTGTGAAGCTATTCTCAAAACCCTGGGACCCTGCCAGCCCCTAGCATGAATGGTGAAGGATGGATTCATGATGACTGGGATGGAATTTCTTGGAGGCCTGGTGGGACTGGAGTTGGTGCTACCCATCCTGACAGCAGTGTGAGGGAGGAGTGAGGAGGAGGTCAAAATTAAAATTTAGCACTTTCGTTGTAAGCCCTGCTGAATAAGGCAGTAGCAGGGGCATGGAGAGACTGGGGAAGGTTCTAGATATTTATGGGTAGAATCAACTGGATATGATAAAGGACAGGGTGTGATTGGGGAGAGAGACGCATGCTGGAGGAGTCCTGGGACTCTGACTTAGGTGAGTGCACAGGAGGACCCTTCACCCAAAAGGCAGCCACAGACAGAATAACAGCAGGTTTCTGGAGGAAGAGAAGAGGTTGGGCATACATGGGGCTGGTGGTACCCCAGAGCACCCTAGAGGAGGCAGACATTAAGCAAGCCTCAAGATGAGCTAGAAAAATTGGTCAGGGCTAGAGATGACCCTAGGAGAACTGATGTAAGCAGAGGGCACTGAGCTGGGGACAGGCAAGGTCCTGAGGATCTATAAGGGTAAGTGATTGTTCCAAGGATTAGAAAACCACTAAGAAGAGGCAGAAGTGGGCTTTGGGTGACATCGTCCAAGACATCACCTGGCTCTCTGGTGCTGGATTACAACCACCTACAAGCAGTAAGACCCCTTGGTCTGATTTCTGTCTCTGTTGCTGCAGGCCCTATGGGGTTCCTTTACCAACCCATAAAATGGGTATTTGTGAAAAGAGCAATTGACATATATAATCATGCCATGACATAAGAAAAGGCAGCCTTATGAGTAGTCAGGTACCTGCTACTCCGTCTATACCATCTCCTCCCACCCTTGCCACACTCACTTTTCAGCATCCCCTCTTCATTGTTCCCAGCGGCCAGCCTTCGAGTATATCTAATATACTTGGAAGGGTTCATGGTAGCCTTTATTCACCCTGCCTGCTTAACAAAGGATTCAGAAGGGAGCCATCCTTAACCCAAATGAAAGACCAGCTAGGGAGCCCTTTCTGGTGCAGGAGACCCCTGCAAGCACATCTCAAGACCACGAAATGCAGACAGCTGTCTTCTCTGTGTGAGGCCAAGCATGACAGGAAGCGAGGAAGGCTTCAAGCGGCCTGGACCAGAAGACAGAAGCCATGTTTACTCCTCATGCCGAAGTGAATCAGAGAATGAGGCTTGCAGAGAAACGGAATCCTTCAGCAATTTTGTAGTGAAACCCAAATGTTCTCAGACAGTGAGGCTCAGACAGAGTAAGAGCCTCTCTGACCTTACTCAGACCCTTCCCAGAGCAGACATCACATCCCTCTGGTAGGTAAGCCCAGGTGATGTGAAATCCATGTCTACCACACTGTTCTGGGTTCAAATCTCAGTTCTACAATCTCTAAGCAGTGAGACCTTGGGCAAGTTACTTCACTTCTCTGGGCCTCAGTTTTCTCCTCTGTAAAGATGGGACAGCAATTCTACCTTCACCATAGAGTTGGGGTTAAGACCAAATCAACTGACACATGGGAAATGCTGAAAGAAGTGCCTGGCACATAGTGTGCATTCAATAAACATTCACTATTTTATTAGCTCTGTAATCTGTATACAGAAATGTATTCTCCCTCTCTCTAAAAAAAACAAAAACAAAAAAAATGGGGCACTTGGGTGGCTCAGTCGGTTAAGCATCTGACTCTTGATTTCGGCTCAGGTCATGATCTCGGGGTCCTGAGATCAAGCCCCGTGTCAGGCTCTGTGCTGGGTGTGGATCCTGCTTGGGATTCTCTCTCTCTCTCTCTCTCTCCCTCTGCCCCTCCCCCCTTAAAAAAGGGGGGAAAAAAAGAAAAAAAAAAAAAAGAAATGTATTTGGCCATGGCTGAGCTCCCTCTTCACTCCTGCCTGTGTGCCAATCATGTGCATTCTTACCATCCTGCATTCACTGTCCTGCCCCCCTCCTATCTGCTTACCGAGTGCCTACTCACCCATCAAGACCCCTTTCATTTTCTCTGTAAATCTTTCCTGACTTCTCCCATCCTTGCCAATTTCTTCCTTTCCTCCAAGATTTTTCTGAGGTCTGTAGTGCACAATCTACCCTTTTCCCGTCAGCTATGAAGTTCTCCAGTAGTTCATGTCATGTGTGATGTTTGCCCTAGACAGAGTGTGAGCTCTTTGATATCTGGAACTTGCTTTATCTTTTTGTTCCCTTCACAGAGAATAACAGAAGACTGAGAAGTAGCTACTGGCTGATAAGGCTAAAGAACAGGGCCCAGTACATGTTTGAGTTGGCCTCCCACCGAAGGCATCCCTCTCTGAACTGTGCCCACCCCTGCCTTCTGCCTGATGCTCCCCCAAAGTCCATAGCATGACTGTTATAGATGAATGTTTGTGTCCCTGCAAGATTCATACCTTGAAACCCTAACCCCAAAGTAATGGCATGAGGAGGCGGGGTCTTTGGGAGGTGACTGGGGAAAGAGGGGGTCATGGTGGTGGAGCTCTCATCAATGGGATTAGTACTCTTATAAATAAAAGTCAGGAGAAAGCCTGCTTCTTCTCTCTGTTCTCTACCCTGTGTGGGTACAATGAGAAGTCAGGAGTCTGCAATTTGGAAGAGGCTCTTACCAGAACCCGACCCCCGGCACCTTGATCGCAGACTACCAGCCTCCAGATGGTTCGAAATATATTGCGATTGCTTGTAAGCCATTCAGGCCCCGGTATTTTCGTTACAGCAGCCCCACCTGGTTAAGATGGCAATCATCTGTCCTACTCAGTACGTGTCTTGAGCTCAGCAGCCTTCTCCCAATTCAGTCCTCTCCTGGACCATCTCAAACTTACCACACCAATGGAAACATTTCCACAGGGTCCAGTTAGTGGTGGGCCAGACAACAAATAATAAAAATCATCTGTTTCGAGCTGCCATTTCGTTATCAAACCTTGGGTTACCCCCTTCCATGTAAACAGGCATCATCAGAGAGGTTGTCTTAAGCAAAACAAAAATGCTTCTCTGCTTCCTGGAACAGCAGGGCTGAGACGAAAGTGCTAACTGGCAGGGACCTCTCCTAACAGCCCAAATCAACCACAGATGCTCTTCCTCCAGAGACCAGAAGCCCCGCACCTCCCAGAGCTGGCCCACGGAGACATGTTTATTTACTTATACAGCACACATTGCTGAGTCCTTACTCTGGGCTGGCCCTGCACTAAGTGCCAGGGATTCTGAATGAATGGGAAGGGGGTCCTGGTCTCAAGGGCGTCCATAGACTAGTGAAAGTAGTAAATGTTTTCACAGTTCAAGCCAAATGTGTGTGAATGTGGACTTCCATTTATACATGGTGTTTCTCCACACATGCACATACAAAGAAAGAGACAGACAGACAACAGAGCTTGGGCTGCGAGAAGATATGAACAAAGCTACTGAATTGCCAAAAGGTCAGAAAAGGGGATTTCACCAAATCTCAAACCCTAGAGCCCAGTGTTTATGAAACCAATAATTACCGTCACTATGTATTCAGTGCCATTTGCATGCCATGAAGAGGGCTAAATGATTTCTAAGCCCTCTCCTGACAACCGCTTTGCAAGGTAGATTTTTTGTATCCCTATTTTATAGATAAGGAAACTGAGGCTCAAAAAGCTTAGCTAATTTACCCAAGATAATCTAGCCAGGAAGCAGTAGGACCAGGATCAGAACCCGGGTTTCTCTAAGTCCAAATTTTATTTTATAGAGGAGAGGAGAAAACATCTACGTCAAGAAACAAGAGCACTGTGACTGCAAACAGGTAGAATCACTAAGCCCATCACCACTGACTGCTCAGCTTACACCTGGATACCAGGCAGCCACTTGGCCCTAGGGAGGCAGGGAAAGTCAAGGTGAGATTCCAGCCCTCAAGGCTCACAGAGCAGTGCCGGGGCAAGACAAGGGGCACAGGCACACCAAAGGGGGAGCCACAGTGTTGTGGGGGTGCCCAGCCTGGGAGACCCATGGGGAAAGGTTCCTAGGGGAGGCCCTGTGTAAGCCTGACCAGGGTATGAGTAACAGAAGGGATTAGGCTGAGGAAGGTGACCTTCTAGCCTGAAGACATGGTCCACAGGATCCATGAGCACATCCTGGCCTGGTAACCAGAGGTGATTCAGGATGAAGGGAATCTGGTCTCTTCAAGGAATCCAAGAAGTGTTCGTCTTTTTTAAATAGCCAAGATAGAGAAAAGTAAAGGGAAGTTGTTATAATAACTGCCTGGCCACTGGATTATTTCAGAAATTGGGAATATGTTTGCACTAAGAGTTCATTGATTCTGTGAAAACCCCAAACAGTTGTATGGAATTAGAGGCTCAATTCCCTGCAGCAAGAAGCAAGGAATACAAAGGCAAGACGAGCCATGCCCCACAGACACAACGTCGTCGTACAGAAGCCCAAAGTTGCGAAGGTATGTTTCCAGACAGTTGTCCAGGGGGCGTGTTCAACTCTGACAGGCAGCTTGAAGCCACATTCCCAATTTTCTTCTACATGTGAGTACAGAATTGTATGCAGGAAGAAAGCTATTTTTTGTTCAATCTTCTTCACATGTCGCCCTGACTTTTCTCTTTTTCAGTGACAGGAGTAATCATGATATGAACCTTAGAAACGGCAAAGTCAGTGGCAGGAAGAAGCATACCCTTACTACTGCTCATGTTCTTCAGAGATGATGTGAGATTTGGGAATGTAAAATGCAACTGCATCGTAATAAGGAAAGTCAGTTCTGTAAATACCGACTAAATTGTCATTATAAATGTCTCTGTTTTGATCAACTATTACACATTTCTTTTTTTAATGCAGCTAACAGCGCTCTTTGCAGCCCCCCAGTGGTTGGAAGGGGAAAAAAGGAAGAAGGGGGATTCGCTAGACAACTCTCACCCCTCTAGGGCCAATCAACTTTTTTACATTGGAAAGACAAATGGCTTGTTTTCACCACAAAATGAGTATATACTAAGTGAGGAAGATGAAAAGTGTTGATTAAAATGCACATAATTGTACATATACATATGAATCACTGGGAGCCTGGATTTTTTTCTTTTTCATCTTTCTCTCTTATCTCTGCAAAGCTTTCTATTCTGACCTGAGAACTCTGCAATGCATAAGCACACCAGGTCCTCTACCCAAACAAGCTTTTCTCTTTTCCTCACTTGCTGTGAGCTCCCCTGTTTGCAGACATCTGCTTATAAATATACCATTTATTTTGCTACAATGTGATTAAAAATCTTCAAAAATATGTCATTTGCCTGTTTAAACAAAGTGTCTATACAGGGGAAGGACGGCAAAAGGTTTGGAAGTTCATTGTTTTTAATTCTTGTTTTTACCAAAACAACAGTCTCTCAGAATGATCCCTCGTATCAGCGACTCCTTTACCACACTTTAAAATATTTTCATAATGAGTTTTTCCTTGTCTTCTCAAAAAAGAAACTGCTTCTCAAGAAGGGGGGGGGGGGCTGAATTGTTGAAAAGAAACAGGATGTCTGCTTATGAAATAGTTTCAAAATCATGTCAACAAAAATGTAAGGTTAGAGAATAAGCAGAAACTCTCCTATTCTTTGCTCAAATTTATCATTCACAAGTTGTGGGAGAAGCATCCCTGAGATCCAAAGGAGGCAAACTATCTACTCTCCTCACCCTCCAAGAGTAATTAAACCTGGTATACATTCCTTCCCTGAGCCACTGGTAAGCTATAGTTCAAAGCCAGCTTGCAAAATCAGGTTGCCTCTAATAGGGAACCTGTTTATCTACAGATGCAAACCCCTCCGGCCCCTGATGATGGTCAGACAAGATTCCAGCGATCACGTTCCCCCCTCCTCGTTACGTGGCGGATTTGGCCACAGCCCCCAAACCAAGCGCATACCCTGCTCGTCAACACCGCAAAGAATCAACAAGTTATCACTAAGCTGGGCGCTCCAGCCGAGATCTGCTACTGCCTCCCCAGCGCCCACCTTCACCCGGCTCCTTCTCTGCTCCTCCCTCGCCCCTCCCCGCACCGTCCTGCACGTGACCTTCTTTTTCAGATCCGCCCTCCGGTCGCCCCTACCCCAGCGCCCTCCCCTCGCACCCAGACAGCTGTCAAAGTACGCTGCTCGCCAGCCTACTGTCTCCTTACAGTGCCGGGCGTTCACCAGGACCTTGCAGCCTTCTGGGAGGGAGCAGCGGGGAGGTCAGCATCTCCCACCGCACCGGGTGGGCGGGGGAAGGGCGCCAGGTGGGCCCCAGCGGAGTCGGAGAGGCGGCGGGGGGCTGGGGGGCGTCACATCCCACACTTCTCCGGACTCCGCGGCCCACCGGGAGGGCGCGCGTTCCTAGGGGAGCCACAGCCGCCCTGGGGGAGCCTGAGGCGAGCCGGGGCGGGGGCGGGGGAGCTTCCCTGGAGCCTACAAGTTTCCATCCACCTCCGAGCCGGAGAAGCGCTCTGCTCCGTCCTTTGAAGGCACCGCCGCCGATTCCCTCCCTCAGGGCAGGAGCAGACAACTGTCTCTTCTACCCGGCGCCCGAGCCCAGCTTAAGCAGTCCCCGGGCTGGGGCCCGCGACGCCCTCACTACGCTCCCACCCCGCCACACACAGCCCCCAAAGTTGTCCAGACTTCCGCAGACCTCCCCTTCTCCTGCGTCCCTGGACCCCGCCCAGGGTAGGGCCGGCGTCTGCAGGTGGAGCCTTTTAGGTCCGGGGCGCAGGGCGCTCACTTCGGGGATCCCGAGCGCACAGAGGCCGGGAGCTGCGGCAAGGGAGGGCGTGCATTTCTAGCGTGAGCCCGGGTCCCCGCGCTTGCACCCGTAAGCCCGCCCTGCCTCCCTCTTTGGAGAGGAGGAAACTTCCCCAGCACCCACCTTTAGCCGCGAGGAGGCGGCGCCGCCGGCTGCCCCCGCCGCCGCCGCCGCCGCTGCCGCTCCCCACGCCCAGCGCCAGCAGGAGCGGCACCCAACACAGCCTCCCGGTCAGCATCCTCGCCGCTGCCGCCGCCGCCAACCAGCTGCCGCTGCCGCCTGCTGCCCGCGCCGGCTCTCGCCTGCGGGTGCCCGCCGGGCCGCGGCTGCCTCGCTTTGCCTGCTGGGTGCGCTTCGGGTGCCGCCGCGCTCGGCCTCCGCTGCCCGCCGCCGCGCCGCTCCCTCGCTCGCCGCCAGCAGCCGCGCTCACTGGCGCGGACCCGGAGCGGCTCCGGCGCTCACCCCGGGACGGCCCGTGACGTCACGGGGGGAGGGAGGTGGCTCCTGCATATTCATGAGACGCGGACACCGGCCCTGCTTCCGCGCTCCCGGCTCCGCGGCCCCGACCCCCAACTTTCCTCCAGCGTCCTCACGCTCCCGGGCGCTCGTGCTCCAGGCAGGACTCGGCTCCGGTAGGACCGCGGCGGGCCGCTGCGGCGAGCCCTCCCCCCCGCGCCCCGGCTCCGGCTCCCCAAATAACTGCCTCAGGAGACGGCGGGGCCCCTCAGAAAGTGGTCACCTGGGGCCTGCGCGTCGTCTGCTGCGGCACAGGGGACCCTGCCCTGCCACGCCCTTGGAGCTGACATCGGTGCGGAGGGCCGGGCGGGCGTGCTGCGGGTCCTGCCCTTGGCCGGGCGTCTGGACGCTCTGTGCCGCCTGGTCTGGGGAGGGCGCCAGGCACACGCGAGAGCTGGAGAACGCGAGCGCTGCTCTGGACTTGCCAGGCAGGGTAAATCTCCGTGGACCTGGAGGGCAATGGCCAGACTCCGCACCATCTTGGAGAGGCAGGTGCAGCTGCAGCCGCTGCTCTCAGAGGCTGATGGACCAGATCCGAAAAGCAAATTTGGGGTTCTGGGCCAGCAGTGGGGACATAAACTTTCCTGCAGTATGGTACCTAGGCAGGAAGTTACCACCTTTCTGTTGTCACTCCACATATCTAAGCCCAGGCCACCTGACGTCATGCTTTGTAACATTTCATGCCATTGAGTAATTGTCACTTCCCTGAGAGGAGGGGCCACGCACCTCTTGTCGACCCCCCACCACCCCAAAGCCACGCAAGGTTCATAAAAGTACTCAATTAACATTAACTAATGGCTCAGAATAAGTCCTTGACCATATTTGCATATCTGCAGTGCCAATATCACACACAATTCAGGGTTCATAAGGAATAAATAACTTTTGTTTCTATGTTTCTCTATTTTATTTATTCATTGATTCAACACATTTACTGAGGACCTAGACAGGTTGTATTACCCTGCCACTGGGCACTGGACTAGACATTAAAGGTCCAATGGCCAAAAAGAGTTGTCTGTCCTCTCCTCAAAGCCTTTGTTTCCCATCTGAGAAGCGAGAGAGGGCGGTAAATTACAAGGCTTTGTAAGTGTTATGGTCCTGCACATTCTTTATGTTGCTAGATATGAGCCTATACAAATCAATTAACAAAATGTATATATTGCAACAGTGTCGAAACAGCAGCCTATAATTAATAACTTGTTTGGGGTGCTCAACAAAGCCATAAAATCCATTAACAGCCCTCATGCTGCTCAGCCCTTCTGCACCACCCTGGCAGCTCACCCAGAGCCACAGCAGTTGGGAAGGCCAACTCTTCCGCGTTTCCAGGCACCAAGAGGTGCTTGGCGAAGTGGGGAGGGGCTGCAGTGAATCACAGTGGCCACAGACAGGCTCAGACCAGGCAGGGCTCTTCACCTGCAGGTCTCCTTTAACCTACACAACCAACATCAGTGCTATTATTCTCATTTCACACATGAGGAAATAGAGGCTCCAGGCAAGTTAGGTAACTTCCTTGCCCAAGATCAAAGAGCTAATAAATGCCCTAGGCCAATGCCAGAATCTTGCCTTTTTCAGACTCAGTATCCAGATCTAGAAAGGATGGCAAGGAGAAGGGAAAGCTGACCCAGGCAAAATCAAGGAAATCAGCAAATACTGAAGAAATATAAATTTGTCTCATTTTCTTCCATTCACATTCCATCGAGTTACATATTTGCCTCTCCTTCATTTTCTCTAACCATTAGACTTACTTTAATGACTTACCTGCACTGTCCCTTCTACAGTGTTTCATTAGGACCCATTGGTTAGTCCCAAAAATTTTACATGAGATTTCAAATGCAGACTAAATAATGAGAAAGAGGAAATACAGCTGGTTGGAAAACATCCCCACCCCATGTAGTAGATGACCAAGAAAGAACACAACAGAGAGACAGAGGGAGCAGACCAGTGACCAAGAGGCACAGTATTACCAGCCTCCATCTCCTCTACAAACGGGGCTAATAACAATGCCTTTTGAGGGAGATGAAGTTCACTAGTGGCCCCCACTTGTTCATGTCTCCCTAAATCCATTCCCTTTGGATATGCTGTCCTACCCCAACTTAGAGCTTGGCCATATGACTTGCTTTGGCAAGTAGGAGAGTCACATGCATGTTTCCTTTTCCTTTCTTGGACCCCTGCCACCATCATAAGAACAAGCCCAGGGTAAGCCCCAGGAGGGTGAAAGACCATATGGAGCAGAGCTGAGCTGTCCAACCAGCCAAGACCAGCCCAAGCTGGTCAGCAACAATTTACCCACCAGCTGACCACAGTTACATGAGCAAGCCCAGCAAGATCAGCCATGCCTGGCCCACATCAGAGCTGCCCAGTTGACTCATAAAACATAATAAATGGTTATTGTATTAAGCTGCTATGTTTGGGGCAGGGGGTGGGAGGTTGATTAAGAAGTGTTACACCTACTTCATAAGGTCATTACAAGAAGCAAATGAGAAAATGTATGTGAAATATTCAGTATGTTGCCTGGCACATAGTCAATGTCCAATAAATATAAAATGTCCCCTCTTCTCCCTATTTCCCAAGTCTCTGAAATGCCACTCATAACTCTGTTTCACTTGGGAGAAAGGCACCAACCTGGCTGAGGGGATGAAAGTGAGTTAAGTTCAGCCTTGGAAATACTCAGGCCACAAGAAGTTCAAGTCCACATCATCTGTGTGGAGCACTGCTGGGCCACTGCAGATGCAGAGAGTGGGTAAAGCCACCCAACAGTTAATGTGTCACATGGCGCCAGGCTTTGCAGTGGGGGTTTGACATTCCATACTTCATTTAATCCTTACAACAACAGGTATTCTTTTCCCCTATTTTATTATAACCAGATTACTGGCTTAGAAAGTTTGAGTAAATTATCTACATTCACATGATTATGTTGAATATGAATTCGTGTCTGCCTAATTCCAAATTCCATCTTTCTCCCACACATCATTGTTTTGAGAAAGGCATGTAGAAAAAGTAAGCAGTGAAAAATAGTTTCATATGAGAAAAGGTACTTTTGCAATTTGATTTTTTTTTCCATCTTTATCCACCATCACCTCTGAGTAATAAATGCAATATGAATACAAGTCTCCGAATTTGTTGAGGCACTACCCTTTATTTTTGACTTGCAATTGGTGCATGTTCCTTTAAAGAACCAGGCTCAAAAAATGGTGAGCAGGATGATGTAAGTCCTTGGTCACTTTACGCCCCAAGCCCAGGGTCCCACCTGGTGGTGCAGTGATGAATCTCAGACAATTTATTTGGGTCAATAGTTTTTAATAGAATAGAATAGAATCTAACAGGAACAGGCCTGACATAAGCACAGCCAAACCCTCTCATTTTCACCAGGGTCATTAATGCTTTGCCTAATTAAGCACCAAAACACAGCCTCTGAATAATTTAAACTTGGTAAATGAAGAAAATAAATAAATCATAGCAGCTTATGGAAACCTGTTTCTGAAAAGAAAATTAAACAGAGGCTTTCTGTTTTTAATTTCATTCAATTAAAAGTACTTAACTTTAAAAGAAAGGTTGAAAATCTGATCCTTAAAGAACTGGAGCCCTTTACTGTTTCCCTCCCCCATCCTGGCAGGCAAAGCCAGGTCTTCATGACCCGCAAGCAATTGGACAGGTTACAGAATTTCCAACATCTCTCAGATGTTTTGATGTTAGTGCAGACACTGCTGCTGCCAAAGGAGCTTTTTAAAGTTTAGGCATTTCTCTTCAGGAAAAAGCAAGACAGGCTTGTTCGTGACCAAATCCAGTTCATGTTCAACACTATTTAGACATGAGTGTTTTATGCTTGGCAAGGCAGAGCGCCCTGACTAAAAACAAATATGTCATTGATTATAGCAAGGAATTATTCCAGTATACTCTCCTATACTTCCCTTGGACTTGTATACCCTGTGGTGGTTTAAAAAAAAAAAAAAAAAACAGCCATAAAATCCAATGACACTTCTCCCATTGAGGGATAGAATCTATTTCTCCTGCCCTTGAATCTGAGCAGACTTGTGACTGCTTCTTCCCACAGAATTCAGCAGAAGTGATGCTATGTGACTTCCCAGACTAGATCATAAAGGCAATGCAGCATCTGCCTTTCTCACTAGGATGCTCACTTTTAGAGCCTGGAGCCACCAGGGACAAAGTCCAACTACCCTGGGGCTGCTGTATTGTGTGGATCTCAGGCCACATAAGAAGGCCACATGCAGGTGTGCTGACAGCCCCGGCTGAGTCCAACATTTGAGTCATCCCGGAACCTTCAGATAATTTCATTGCTTAGCTGCTGACTCCCCTCCAGCTATTTGGATCTTCTCAGCTGAAGCCTCAGACATCATGGAATAGAGTAAAGCCATTTCCACTATGCCCTGCCCAAATCCCTGACCCACAAAATCCATGAGTGCAATAAAACGGTTGTTTATGCCACTAAGTTTTGGGGTGGTTTATAATGCATCAGGAGTAACTGGAACATACTTATTTTCATTTGTTCCTTACAACACAGACAGGGGACTGGAAAGTATGCTGAGGTAAGTCATGTGTGATTAGTCCCATTTTGTAGCTCAAATGTGGAGACTTGTGGAGGCCAAGAAGAGGAACCAGCAGAGCTTAGTGTGAAGAGAGTGACTTCCAGAATCATACAAAGCTAGATTCCAAACCCAGCTCTACCATTTGCTAACCATGTATGACTCAAGAAAGCTACTTACTCTGTTTGGACCTCAGTTTCCTCAGCTACAAACTGGGATTAATGTAACCAAGGTTATTTTTTTTTATTATTATTATTTTCATTTTATTATGTTTATCACCATACATTACATCATAAGTTTTTGATGTGGTGTTCCATGATTCATTGTTTGTGTGTAACACCCAGTGCTCCATGCAGAGCATGCCCTCTTTAATACCCATCACCAGGCTAACCTATCCCCCTACCCCCCTCCCCTCTAGAACCCTCAGTTTGTTTCTCAGAGTCCATCGTCTCTCATAGTTCATCTCCCCCTCTGATTCCCCCCCCTTCATTTTTCCCTTCCTATGATCTTCTTTTTTTTTTTTTTTAACATATAATGTATTAGTTTCAGAGGTACAGGTCTGTGATTCAACAGTCTTACACAATCATGGTTAAATGAATTGTAAAGAGCTGAATGTTTTCCCTGCCAGATGGTAGAGATACAGTAAACAAAGCCATCCATAGTGAGAGTAGAAACTCACCCAGGGCCACATGGGTTGTTGGTGGCCTTTTTCCTGATCCTTAGTACAGTATTTGGTGTTTTCCATGCAGGCAAAATGTGGCCATCTGTGGACACACATGGAACCACACCAGCTCAAGCCCCACCAGCACCTTGGCCAACAGTGCCAAGGAAAGCATCAGCCCACATGCAGTGCCAGAGCAGTTCAGATGTGCTATGAGTATCTACATCTACCCGTTCTGCCATTTCTGGGCTTTGTTCCACTAAAGGGTACAGGAAGGAACCTACCATTTATTGAGCACCTACTATGAGCCAGACATTATATACATCCCCTCATTTAGCCATCCCACAGCTCGGGAAGGTGATTTATTCCTCCCAGCAGACACTCAGGGAAACTAAGGTTCAAAGAGATTAAGTTATACTGTGTATTAGTCAGGGCTCACCAGAGAAATGGAACCAATGGGATAGAGAGAAAGATACAAGTATCTATATATCTATATCTGATAGAAAAATGATTAGATAGATAGATAGATGATAAATGTGGAGAGAAAGAGATTGACTTATTATAAGGAATTGGCTCATGCAATTATGGAGGCCGTTAAGTCCCAAGATCTAGGTCCCAGATACCCAGAAGAGTCAACGGTGTAGTTCTAGTCCTAGTCTAAGAGCCTGGGGACCAAGAGAAACGATGGTGTAGTTTCAGTCCAAAAGCTGACAGCCTTGAGACCTAGGAAGAGCCGATATTTTAGTTCAAGTCCAAAAGCAGGAAAAAACAAGTGTCCCAGTTGAAAGGCAGTCAGGCAAGAGGAACCCTCTCTTACTCTGGGAGGGTCAGGCTTTTTGTTTTATTCAGGCCTTAACTTGATTGGAAGAGGGCCACCCACATTAGGAAGGCCATCTGTCTTATTCAGTCTACTGATTCAAATGTTAATCTCATCCAGAAACACCCTCACAGGAACACCCAGAATACCTCGTGGTCCAGTCAAGTTGACACGTAAAATTAACCACCACATACTGCTGCAAATGAAGGGGTTGGGATTCGAACTGAGGTCTGTCTGCCTCTGAAGTTATATTTTGTCCAGCCAAATGAGCCAGTCTGTCCAGCTGCCATCATGGCTCTAGGTGCTGGGTTTGGATAGAGACCAGGTGGGCTGTCCTGAGTCACCCTGACTGTAAACCAGTGCAAGTTTTACCCAGCAGCCTTTGCCTTTCAGTAAGCTTTCATACTTTCCCAGGATAGAATCCTGTCGCCCTGCTGCCTCAATCATCCCTGATAGGTCTTCCCCAGGATGTTCCTTCCTACTTTCTTTCCTTTTTCTGTTTCTAAGGGCCTGACTTGAGTCCCCTGCCTCGAGTTTTCCACTGTGCCCACCCTCTCCTACCTGGTGTTCACACAACCAGCTGCTTAGCTGTCGACACTCAGCTCTGCCCCACTACTCAGGGATCCTCCAAAGCTCCGCAAGACCTATAGCAGGAGGTCAAGATTCTTACCAGCCTGGCTTTCACCTCCATTGATAACCCAACTTCCATTACTATGCTTCTGACTGCTGTCTTCACTGTCTGTCAGAAAGTTCAATGCCAATCCTGCCTCCCACACATTTGCCCACACTACATCCTCTACTGCCGTGGGTTGAATTAAACCCCACCCCTCCAAATTCCTATGTCAAAGTCCTAACTCCCAGCACCTCAGAATGTGACTGCAGCTATAGAGAGGGTCTTTAAAGAGGCAGTTAATGTAAAATGAGGTCCCTAGGATGGGCCCTAATCCAATATGACTGGTGTCCTTATCAGAAAGGAAAATTTGGGAGCACCTGGGTGGCTCAGTCAGTTAAGCCTCTGTTAAGTGTCTGCCTTCAACTCAGGTCATGATCCCAGGGTCCTGGGATCGAGCCCTGCATCAGGCTCCCTGCTCGGCGGGGAACCTGCTTCTCCCTCTCCCTCTGCCTGCCACTCTGCATATTTGTGCTCTCTCTCTCTCTGTGTGTCAAATAAATAAATAAAATCTTGAAAGAAAGAAAAAGAAAGAAAGAAAGAAAGAAAGAAAGAAAGAAAGAAAGAAAGAAAGAAAGAAAGAAAGAAAGAAAGAAAGAAAGAGGGCGCCTGGGTGGCTCAGTTGGTTGGGCGACTGCCTTTGGCTCAGGTCATGATCCTGGAGTCCCGGGATCGAGTCCCGCATCGGGCTCCCTGCTCGGCGGGGAGCCTGCTTCTCCCTCTGACCCTTCCCCCTCTCATGTGCTCTCTGTCTCTCTCATTCTCTCTGTCTCAAATAAATAAATAGAATCTTAAAAAAAAAAAAAAAAAAAAAGAAAGAAAGAAAGAAAGAAAGAAAAAGAGATTTGCCCACCCACGTAACAGAGTGAGGACCCAGGGAGAAGACAGCCATCTACAAGCCAAGAGGACAGGCCTCAGAAGAAGCCAACCTTGCCAACATCTTGATCGCAGACTCTAGCTTCCAGAATTGTGAGAAAATAGGTTGTTTAAGCCATTCAGTCTGTGGCACTATGTTGTGGCAGCCCTAGGAAAGGAACCCAACTACCCCCAGCCTCCCTCCCCTTCCCCATGTAGCCCACTCAGTCCTACCTCCAGTATCTGTCTCTCCTAACTCCCCAGCACACATTTATTCTAAAGTCCTCTAGAGGCTCTCCATCATATTTGAAATTTTAAAAAAGCCATTTTAGGCTAACTCACCAAGCCCAATTTGATCTGTTCCTTCTTGCTTCTCAGACCACTCTCTCCCTGTCCATTGGACTTTGCTCTTTTGAACATGACAAGCTCTTCTCTGCCGTGAGGCTGTACCCTTTCCTGAGATGGTACTTCCCTCTGAACATCACATGACATTCAGGTCTCATCTTAAATGTCACCTCTCCAGATATTTTCTTATGAATTTACTTGTTCATTTTTTTTCCTGTTTCTTCCCAATAGAATATAGATTTTAGGAGAGGAGAGCCCCATGTGCCTGGCACATGGGTACTTCATTGTTACTGAATGAATAAGTGGTTTACCTTCCCTGAACAGAGTGATTTTTTCTGCATCACTCTTTTCTGACTATTTCACCAAACAATGTATTGCAAAACCACTGAAATGTACACTCTTCTTATAGAAAATATAGAACTGATATTTTCATGTAGCTTGAGCATTTTTCTAGAAAATCCAAACTATTCTTAATGGTGGGGTGGTGGTAAAAAATAAGAGAGTATCCTGAGGGGTTGGTAGTGCAGACACTGTTTTCATTTTATACATGAAGAAATGGAAGTGAAGAGAGGTCACTCCCCTGGCCTGAGGTCACACAGCCTGGGCTGGGTTCTAGCTGTCTTGAGTCCTGGTCCAGAGCTCTTTCTCTACACCATGTCCACTTACATAATGGGGGGTTAATAAGTAATCAAATGCCAGTTGCTTACAATACCTAGAGCAGACTGAACTAGGAGTCAGGAAATGCCTTCCACACAAAACATCCCAGTGGAGAGGTCCCTGTGATAGAGAAGTGACAGGACAGCATTTCGTTGCTTTCCCAACCCAGAGAAAGAGTCTACCCATGCCTGCTCCCCCTTCAGAGGCTTCCGGTCTGAGGCTGACAGCTGACCACCTCGACTGACCAAGGAAATCATCCCACCGAAGTAATTTTAAAGTTTTATGTCTTTCGGTTTCTCAATATTTAAGAAATTTTTTCCAAGTTAGCGTGGTTATGTGTAGTGAATCATGTGTCCAAAGGGGACAGGATATATTATATCACCTTCACTCAATGTTCTACAACACCTGGGAATGTCAAAAAACAGTGTTGCGTGGATGGCCCATGATAAATGGTAGGTATTCGCCAGCGGAAGAATTGAAGGACATGAAAAACCAGAACCTTGTTGAAATGGCAAAGTGGGGCTCCGTTCCTGCTTTAGTCCATGAGCGACTGAATACCGGAAACTGACTTCACTGTAAAAAAAAATTAAGCTATTTTTTGGATTTAGAGTTTGAAGATGAGTACTCTTAAATCAGACTATTAAAATCCAAACTAAATACATTTCCCTAAAATTAGTCTAAAGGTTGATTTAATACTACAACAACTTAGAAGAAAAGGAGAGAGGGACAAAGGGTTCTCAGAGAGCAACTACACAAACAACGATTAAGGATTCTGAGGATTTATAGAACACAATTCATATACATGAATATGAAATTCTGTACTTTACAAACGGAGATTAGGGCTTCTTTTAAACTCTTCCTAGAAACTGATCCGATGCCTGTATCTCCAAAGTGCTTAATACATGTCCATAATTAATAAATTCTTTAAATATCTGAACTGTTATTCAGGAGCAAATATGAAATAAGGACACTTTCAGACACCCAGTGCTAGTTTTCTAGCAGGCCCTCGTGGAAGAAAACTCTAAGATAAAAGGAGGAATAGAGAACAATAAAGAACATGTGGATAGATCTAAACAAGATTTAAATCAGAAAATGAAAACATTAGCTAAAATGATGAGTAATTTGCGTGGCATACAAACAAAAATCGCAAGAAAACGCTGGGCAAAAATAACATAGACTAGAATGGAGAGATCAGAATTAAAATATTCCAGCCTCCATGTATTGTTCTGAAATAGAATGGAGATATGGATGACATTTAGACTGCTCACCAAGTGTTCTTGTTTAAATTTTAACGGTAAGCAGTTAAAGATTAGATATAGAACAAATAACTTTCAAATTATTAGAAAAAAGGAGGGAATGGAAGAAAACTCAAGTCGATAAATGATGGTAAAGGAATAAAGAATATGCATAGGAAAGGCATATTTATTAGAACAAAATAAATTGATATAATAAACACAAATATATCATTACTAAATATGAAAGGAATAAACTTACCTATTAATAATGGAGATTCAAAATTAGGTATTTTTTAAATGCTGTCATAAGTTGTTTACAAGTGGAACACCTAAAATATAAGTACAGAGAAAAGTTGAAAGTCACAGTGTGTGTATTCATATTCATATGTGTGTATAAAGAAGTTTTACTAAAAACAATGAGGGTCATTGCATAAATATAAAATGTTAAATTTGCCAGGAAGAAATAATAGTTCTAATCTTCTTCATACTTAATAACATAACCTCAAAATATATAAAGCAAAAATTTACAGAATTACAAGATTCATGAATTCACAATCACAATAAAAGATGCTTCATTTTGTAATTTGTAGGTCAAGCCTGTAAAATTTAGTAAGAATAGAGAACATCTGAAAAATACGACGATGAGCAATTCTGCTCTAATGGGCCAATTTAAACCCAGCAATGAACAATTAAAGTAGATATTTTTATTTTCAAACACAAATTGTATATTTACAAAGCAAGTGTCAACAAACAGTAAGGTGTCTACACCATGTAGACATTTTTTTTATCACCATTATGCTAAAACACAATAACAAGAAATGTTCTAAAATGCTCACATATTTGGAAATTGAGGGGAAAACTTCTAAATGGCTAGTAGCTCAAAGAGAAAATAAAAATTTAAATTTTAAAAAAATTTAGAACTGAACAATAGTGAAAATACCACATAATAACACAGAATGAAGCTAACATATTTAGAAAAAATTGTATTTAATACACATCTTGGAAAAGAAACAAGTCTGAAGACTTTTGAGTGGAGCATGCAACACAAAAAGTTACACGATGTACAGTGATAGTACCTGGGATTGCGTGATGTTGCAGAAGCAACAGACAAACAAAGAAATGGGACAGAGTAGAGAGCCAGGAAATAGATGAATACACGTGTAAAAACTTAACATGTGCTTAGAAGTCAGTGAAGGAAAGGACGGACACTCTGTCAATGGTAATAAAAGAACTCCAGATGGAACAAAGTCTTCATCTGAAAAATGCAAAATCACAAATTTTAGAAGAAATTTTGGAATATTTGTTATGGCTTGCAAGTAAGGAAAAAAAATCTCTTAAATGCAAAACAAAAAGCACAAATCATGAAGAAAGTATTGATATATTCAGTACATTAAAATTAAGAACTTTTGTTCATTAGAAGACACCATAAATAAAGTGAAATGTGAAACCATACAGGAAAATTGATATTTGCAACCCTATAACTAACAAAGGACTGGTACCA
>NC_058403.1:119712746-119832222 GCF_002201575.2 Neomonachus schauinslandi
GGAAAATTGATATTTGCAACCCTATAACTAACAAAGGACTGGTACCAGAATATATGAAAAATTCCTACAAATCAGTAAGAATAAACTAAGCAATTAAGAAACTAGGGGAAATTTATAAACTGGCAATTCGTAGAAAACTAAATCTGAAAGACAAATAAACACACACAAAAAATGCTCAATATCATAAGTCAGCAGGGAAATAGAAATTTAAAACAATAAAAAGATACTTCTCAGGGCGCCTGGGTGGCTCAGTCGTTAAGCGTCTGCCTTCGGCTCAGGTCATGATCCCAGGGTCCTGGGATCGAGTCCCACATCGGGCTCCCTGCTCCGCGGGAAGCCTGCTTCTCCCTCTCCCACTCCCCCTGCTTGTGTTCCTACTCTCACTATGTCTCTCTCTGTCAAATAAATAAATAAATAAATAAAAATCTTTAAAAAAAAAAAAAAAAAAAAAGATACTTCTCAGGTCTGAATGTTTGTATCTCTCCAGTATTCATATGTTGAAACCTAATCCCTAAGGTGATGGTATTTGGAGGTGGGGCCTTTGGGGGGGGGTGACTGGGTCATGAATCCTGGGATTAGTGCCCTTATAAGAGAACCCACTCCCCAGGGAGCTCCGGAACCCCTTTTGGCATATGAAAATAGGAGGAGACAGCAGCCCAGAAGACCCTCACTGGAAGGTGCTGTCGCCCTGATCTCAGACTGCCAGCCTCCAGAACTGTGAGAAATAAACTCTTGTTGTTTGTAAGCCGCCCCATTTGTGGTATTTTATTATAGCAACCTGAACAGACCAGAAGAGGTATTGTTTCACACATATCAAAATTAAAAACGTTTTAAAAGTCTAACAATACCATACACTGGTGAGAATGAAGAGCAATGGGAAGATTCATACTGAAGGTGGGAATATAATTGGTACAACTACTTTAGAAAGCATTAGGTAGAAGCTATGGAAAACTGAATAAACTGAATATACATGTATTTTCCACAATCTAATGTAGTTTCCTAGGGCTGCTGTAAGAAAATGCCACCAACTGGAGGGCTTCAAACAACAGAATTTATTCTCTCAGAATTCTGGAGGCTAGAAGTCAGAAACTGAGATGTCAGTAGGACCATGCTCTCTCTCTGAAGCTTCTAGGGGAAGATCCTCCCTTCCCCTCCGGGTTTCTGGTAGCCTGGAATGTTCTTTGCCTTGTGGCAGCAAACTCTAATGTCACCACTGACTTTGCACGGACTTCTCCCTGTGTCTCTGCATCTTCACATGGCCATCTTCATGTCCTATTGGATTAGGAGCCTACTCTACTCCGGGATGACCTCATCATAACTGACCTAATTGTACCTGCAAGCACTCTATTTCCAAATAAGCTCACATCCGGAGAACTGGGAGTAGGAGGACTTCTTGGGCAGGGACACAATTCCACCCAGAGCCATATCTGTTGGTTATATATTTAAAATACATTTTAAATATATATATGTTTATGTATGTATATACACACATGAAAACATGTATACAAATGTTCACTGCAGCATCTTTCATAATTATGACAATAGAAAACTGTAAGTATCTTCAACAGAAGATGAGTTCATCAATTATGATATATTCATGCAATGGGATATTACATAGCAATTAAATTAAGTAAAACTTGTAGCAAATGGGAAAACCAAAATACATGAAGATAAAATAAAAATTGAAAGTTTCCAGGGGCGCCTGGGTGGCTCAGTTGGTGAAGCATCTGACTTTGGCTCAGGTCATGATCCCAGGGTCCTGGAATGGAGCCCCGCATCGGGCTTCTTGCTCAGCGGGGAGCCTGCTTCTCCCTCTGCCTACCGCTCCCTCCTGCTTGTGCTCTGTCTCCCTCTCTGTCAAGTAAATAAATAAAATCTTTAAAAAAAATTTAAAGATTCCATTTTAACAGCATAATAAATTAGATATTAAAGTAATGTGTAGGGATGCCTGGGTGGCTCAGTCATTAAGTGTATGCCTTCGGCTCAGGTCATGATCCCAGGGTCCTGGGATCGAGCCCTGTGTCGGGGTCCCTGCTCTGTGGGATGCCTGCTTCTCCCTCTCCTGCTCCCCCTGCTTGTGTTCCCTCTCTGGCTTTCTCTTTCTTTGTCAAATAAATAAAATCTTTTTTTAAAAATTAAAAAAAAATAAAGTAATGGGCAAAACAGAAGAGTTTTAAATACATTGCTGGGCTGCTGCAAAAATAAGGATTCTACAAAATCTAAAATGAATTGAAACCAGAACTCCTGGAAAATATGTGAGCAACAGAGCTGGCTTTGCCCTAAGTGATTTTGCCAGCCCTGTAGACCTTGAGTCTCACCTTTAATGTCTGTCTAGCATATGATGCTCAGAACCTAAAGTCTATGTTCCAGTCTAGGAGGTCACACCTTTACTACAAGAGAGAATGGGGACTAAAACTGACCACATGGAAAGGGATAGCAAGGGCACTTGTTGTCTAAATTTAACCCTGCATAGATGAAATATGTTATCTGCGCATTCAAAAAAAAAAAAAAATCAAGCAGGAAATTGAAATTAAAGTCCTAAGGTGGTAGCACCTGTAGGTGGCAGAAACAAATGTACACACTGAGGTGCAAAACTTAACATAAGCCTCAAAGAATCACCACAGGTAAAGTTGGGAGTAGAACAAATAGCACAACCTCAACTACATGCACATACATGATTTCAACCCAGCAGAAACAAACAACACATAGCAGAAACAGATACACACAGACGTCAGACATTGGCATTTAGAGACACAAAAATCTAAATAAGTATGTCTAATATACCTAAAGAAATAAAAGAGAAGTTTGGAAATACCAACAGGATAGAAGGGATAGAATACATCTTTAGATATAAAAGACAAAAGTGGACAAATTAATGGGCAAATGAATCCACAAATATATGTAGCTGCAGAGAGAAATTGCAAACTGCAAAATGGATCCCGATAATTACTCAAAATTCAGGCCAGAGAGATGATGATATTTAAAAAATATAAAAGAGGGGCACCTGGGTGGCTCAGTTGTTAAGCGTCTGCCTTCGGCTCAGGTCATGGTCACAGGGTCTTGGGATTGAGCCCCGCATAGGACTCCCTGCTCCGGAGGGAAGCCTGCTTCTCCCTTTCCCACTCCCCCTGCTTGTGCTCTCTCTCACGCTGTGTCTCTCTCTGTCAAATAAATAAATAAAATCTTTAAATATACATATGTGTATATATATATATATATATATATATATATATATATATATATATATAAAAGAAAAGTCAAAGTATAGGGAAGATAGAGGGAGAATCAAATATAATTGGAATTCCAGAAGACAAAAGAGAAAAAAAGGAAGAGATATTGTAAACATAGATAATTTCCGAAAATATTCCAGAATTGCTGAGAGTTGCCAAGTCTCTGGTACAGGAATCCTAATAAATTAAAAGATGGGTAAATATTTTTAGAAATCCACATCAAAATACATCAAAGTGAAACCTGAGAACACTGTAGAAAAAGAGATCTCAAAAGCAAGCCGACAAGGAGCAGTTTGATGATGACTTTTCTATAGCAACAGTGGGAGCCAGAGCACAAAATGCTGAAAGAAAAGAAATGTCAAGCTATAGTTCTATGCCCAGCAAAAATGTCTTTCAAGAAAGAAAATGAAATAAAGCCATTTTCAAACCCTCCCCAAAAAAGAAAAAGAAAATCTTATCACCAAAATTACTCTAATTAACAGAAATTATAAAGGAATAGGGAAATAATCCCAGATGGAAACTCAGAGTTGCAAGAAGAAATGGTGTGGTATGGTCATCAGAATAATGTCCCTAAAGAAGTCCACATCCTAATCCTTGGGATCTGTGAATATATTACCTAACATGGCAAAGGAGAATTATGTTTGCAGGTGGAATTCAGGTTGCCATTCAGCTAACCTTAAAATAAGGAAAATGTCCCAGATTATTGGAGTGGACCCAGTGTAATCACAGTCGTCCTT
Organism: Neomonachus schauinslandi; assembly: GCF_002201575.2. Taxonomy (NCBI): domain Eukaryota; kingdom Metazoa; phylum Chordata; class Mammalia; order Carnivora; family Phocidae; genus Neomonachus; species Neomonachus schauinslandi. The sequence continues at coordinate 119,716,714 of NC_058403.1, forward strand.
AAATGTGGAATAGGGAGGAAGAAGAGGAGGTTGGAGAGATGGCAGCATAAATCTGTGTTGTTTAAGCTACTAAGTTTGTAGCAAATTGTTAATGGCAGCAATAGGAAACTCATCCAAATGGGGAGCAAGGCTATCGATAAATACCTGTGTAAACGTAACAAATGTTCACAATGTAAAATAACAAGAACAATGCCAATTATGAAGGAAAGAGGATGGAATTTAAATATTGGACCATAAAAGCATATATATTGTAGAGAATATATTAGTCAGAGTCCTGTCAGGAAATTAGAAACATCACAGTGATTTGAACACAGAAAATTTAATATAAAGAATTATTAATAGCGACTGGAGTAATGTGGAATTAGCTAGGGAGAGTGAAAGAGGTTTATAAATAGCACAAGAATGGCAGATATAAGAAACAACCACTAGGTCTTGGGTGGGTTAGAGTCCTCCACACTTCCCTCAGAACTGAGATCCAAACATCACTGCAAAAGGCAAAGCCTGGCTCACTGGACAGCAGAGAATTCACTGAGGTGCAGGGCTCGGAGGACCTGCTGGAATCGGCCCTCTGGGGCACCACTAGAGGCCGCAATCAGATGGGCAGCAAGCCTTGGAATTTGGGAGGTGCTAGAGAAGTTGCAACCAACCAGAAAGGCCCCTGTCTGTGGGAGGCGTGCACTTCTCCAGGCAGGTGGGGTTGGGGGTTGCAGGCCAGCCGTGTGGGACAAAAGGCAGGTAGAAGGGTCACTAGAAGTTGTCATAATTTGTTAAGTGTGCATGCTGAAATAGCAGCGTAAGCACTGAAAGAGTAAACACAGAAGATGTGACTGCCGAGCTGAAAAGATAAAAAAACTGAAAAAGATAAAATTAGAAGAAAAACAATACTAGCAAAAGCAACTCAATCAATCCAAAGAAGACAAGAGTAAGGGGGAAGAGAAACAGAAACAGTGGGACGAATAGAAAGTACATAATTAGCACTCAGACATAAATACAACTTTTTAAAAATGTAAACTCTTCAGTTAATAACTCTTCAGTTAAAAGACAAGGATTGCCTGATTAGAAAATAAATCCCACTATATGTTGATTTCAAGAGATGTAATGAAACATATTGCCTGAAACATAAGGACTCAGTAAGATGAAATTCAAAGGATGTGTAAAGATAGATGAAGCAAACACTAGCCAAAAGAACAGGAGTATTTCTATTAACATCCGCCAAAGCAGGATTTAAGGTAAAAAGGTTCACTACATCAATATCAAATATTCAGTTCACAAAGAAGATAAAACAGTTCTAAACTTCTAGTTTCTTAATAACAGAGCCTCAAAATACATAAGGTAAAATGTTGAAAGAACTAAGGGAAAAATAGAAATGTGTACCATTCGTAGGAGGGAACTTTATCAGATTTCTTTCAGTAACTTCTTTTAGACATTAAGGAGGTAAAAACTGAGTAAAGGTGTAGAAAATATAGAGCAAAATTATTAAGGTGAATAAAGAGGACATTATAGCACATCACACCCAACCAATGGAGAATATGTATTCTTTCCAAACACACAGAAACCATTTGTAGTAGTCAGTACTGCCCGTCTCAGTTCAATGAAAAGACTGACCTATGCACTGTTTTCTCTGTCTACAACACAAGTTATAAAACAAAAACAAAAATATAATAAGACAAATAGCTTTGGGGCACCTGGGTGGCTCAGTCAGTTAAGAATCTGCCTTCGGGGGTGCCTGGGTGGCTCAGTTGGTTGAGCGACTGCCTTCAGCTCAGGTCATGATCCTGGAGTCCCGGAATCGAGTTCCGCATCAGGCTCCCTGCTCGGCGGGGAGTCTGCTTCTCCCTCTGACCTTCCCCCCTCTCATGTGCTCTCTCTCTCTCTCTCTCTCTCTCTCATTCTCTCTCTCAAATAAATAAATAAAATCTTTAAAAAAAAAAAAAAGAATCTGCCTTCGGCTAAGGTCATGACCCCGGGGGTCCTGGGATGGAGCCCCGCATCGGGCTCCTTGCTCAGCGGGGAGCCTGCCTCTCCCTCTCCTGCCTGCCTCTCTGCCTACTTGTGCTTCTATCTCTCTGTCAAATAAATAAATAAATAATCTTTAAAAAAATTTTTTAAGAAAATAAGACAAATAGCTTTAAACTTTTTATGTTTGGAAGCTTGAAGACACAACGAAAACACTCCTAAATCAAAGAAGAAAACATACCAGAATTACAAAAGCAAGCAAAAGTATTGAATAGGGGACATTCCGGGCACAGCCAAAGCAGCACTTAGAGGGAAGTTATATCCTTAGTGGTTATCTTAGAAAATAAAATTATTCACATTTAATGAGCTAAGCCAAGGACATTAAAATAACTTCCAAATCAAGCAAAACAAAAGGAACAATAAAGATAAAAAGAGAAAACAATTAAATGGAAAGCAAACGATGAAAAGAGGAACAATAAAGCCAGAATTGGTGCTTTAAAGAATATGATTGAAATAGGCAAAACTCTGAAACAATTAATGCAGAAAAAAAGAGAGAAAGCATAAGCAATATTAAACATAAACAATATTAAGAATGAGAAGGAGGACAAAATTAATGCGCTACAGACATTAAAAAGATAAGAGGATATTCTAAATAATTTATGCTGATAAATTTTAAAACTGATTAAATAAATTCCTAAAAAGCTGAAAATTATCTTCAAAATGTCAACGTTCTGAAAGATACTTTTAAAAGGCTTGGGAATCATTCTAGTGAGAAGGAAACTAAAGAGAAATGGAAAGTGCAACATGTGATTATTTTCTTGGAGCTTAGGTCAATTAAAAAAATTTTAAACCTATAAATGATACTACTGGAACATTAAGGGAAATATGAATGTTATTGAATATTAGATAACAGAATAATATCAATGTCAAACTACCTGTGAGTGGTAGTAGAAAAACACTACCTAGTGAAATATTTACAGGTGTCATACTGTATTTACAGCTAACTCTTAAGTGACCCAGAAAAAAAATGTATGTGTATCTATAGTTTTGCATGTGTCTATGTGTGTGATTGGGACAGAGGAAGAGGGGAGGGAAAGAGAGTTCAAGGAAGGAGAATACAAATGTGGCAAAATGTTAACAATTAGTGGATCTAGGTGGAAGGTATATGAATGTTCATTGAGATAGTCTTGAAACTTCCAGATAGTTTGAAAATTTTCAAAATAATTTAAATACAAATTAACAATATAAACATTATATACAATAGAAATATAATAAAAACACTATTAAGAATATTAACTCAGGGGCACCTGGGTGGCTCAATCCGTTAAGTGTCTGGGATCAGGTCATGATCCCAGAGTCCTGGGATCGAGTCCCACATCCTGCTCCCTGCTTAGCAGGGAGTCTGCTTCTCCCTCTGCCTGCCATTTCTCCCTGCTTGTGCTCTCTCTGTCTCTCTCAAATAAATAAATAAAATCTTTAAAAAAAGAATATTAACTCAAACAATATAGGAAGTGATCCAGTAATTTAAATCATCTCTCATAAAAAACACTAGGCTAATGTTTTAATAAACTTTTAAGGAAGTGATAATTCCAATCTCACATAAAATTTTCTAAATTATAAAAAAGCAAGAATGACTCCAAAGTCATTTTTTGAGTGTACATAATCTTGATAACCAAATCTGACAAAGACAGCATAGAACAAAGAAAATTACAAGACAAACCCACTGTGAACTCAGATGCAAATATTCCCCTCCTCCCGAAAAAAAAAAAAAATAATCAAGCTGACGTAACAGAATATTAAAAATTGGTGCTTAATTTCAGAAATGCAAGGTTCATTTAATTTTAGAAAAGAGAGTAATGTAAGAAAAGAGAGTAATGTAATTCACCACATTAACATATTTAAAGAAATAAGTGGGATGCTAATTTAAAAGATGCAGAAAGGTGTTTTTAAAATTCAATATATATTCATGGTTTTTTAAAAAGTCTCAGAAAACTGTGAGTATAAAAACTATGGCGGAAACTTCCACATCCTTATCAAATGAATACATGTAATCTGTATACATATCTATCTATGTAATATATACTATACATGATATATTAATACATGTATTAATCTTGTGTGTTAAATGTCATATGTAATTGTAAAGCTGAAAGCTTTCCCTCTGTTAATAAATGGATAATAAGGCAAAGATGCTATTCTCACTTCTTTTGTTCAGTTTTGCACTGGAGGACTTAGTAAGCATGATTTTAAAAAATAAAGAAAGAAGAAGAAGGTATAAAGATTGGGGGGAAAAGGAAACAAACAATTACTGTTTGCAGATTATATGACTGAATGTGGAAGTAAAAAAATCTATAGGAAATTCATTAGAGTCAATAAGAGCCTTTAGCAAGATTTTGAATACAAAATATTATGCGAAAATAATTTGCCTTTCTGTATATCAGCCAGGATAATTAAAAATATTTTAAAAACCAACCATTAAAAAATAACTAGGAATAATTATAATAAGAGACCTCTATAGAGAACATTATAAAACATCAAGAGACATTAAATAGACTGAAATAAATGATTAGAGATACCAAGTTATGAGTCTGAAAGTATTTTTATATTAATGATGTCATTTCTCTCTACAAAATGTTTTATCAATTCAATGCAAACCCAGTAAGAATCCAAAAAGGGCCATTTATCTGTTTATTTGGTGGGACTTTATAACCTGATCTAAAATACATTCATAAGTATAAAGTGCCAATAAAAACCAAGACACCCTTGCAGAACAAGGTGGTAGATTTTGTCTTACCTTATATCAAGAATTATTATAATGCTATAGTAATTAAGATAAAGTGCTATTTTCTCAGAGACAAACAGCCCAGTGAACTAGAATAGAGTGTAAGGAAACATACCCACACATATATGGATAAAGAGATATTGGCTACCAATGAGGACACAATATCTTTTTGATGAATTGTGCTGGGACAATTAGATATGCATAAGGAAAAACCAATGAAATCCTATCCCTACCTTATACCAATTCTGAGTGCATTAAAAAACCTACAAGAAAGGCAAAACTATAAAGTGTTTAGAAGATAATATAGGAGACTATCTTCATGACCTAGTGGTAGAGGAGTTTAACATACACACACACACACACACACACACACACACACACATATATGGGTATATATATATATGAAATACTAACCATAATATATATATGAAATATTAACCATAAAATAAAATATTAATAAATGTGATTACATTAAATTAAAAATATGTATTCATCTAGTATCATAAAAAGGGTGAAAATAGGAGCCACAACTGGGAGAAGATATTTATGATACATGTAACTCACCTAAGGTCTAATATCCTGAATGTATGTAGACTCTTCCTAATTTACAATGAGAATTACAGCCACCAGATTATCCAAAACTAAAAGTCTGCTCTTATCAAACATTAATGACAACCTGGAGCGATGGGAACTATCTTATCCTATTGATGGGGGCGGAAGGTGCTACAATTCTTTGACAAACTGTTACATAGTCAAATTGAAGATACACATCCAGGGACCCCAAAGTGCTACTGTAGATACTTACCCTGGAGAAAGTGCACACATGGACAAGAGTGCTTATTGCCACACTGTTTGTGATGGCTCCCACCTGCAAACAGCCCAAATGTCAATCCACAATAGAAGGGACAAATAAATTGTGATATCTTCACTCCATGGAATACAATAAAGCAACGAAAATGAACACACTATCGCTACACACTCAAAAACAAAACCATGGATACATCCCCAAAACATAATGTTAAGCCAGAGAAGCCAGACACAAAAGACTGGCTAGGTAGGGTATTATTCCATTCATATAAAATCTCAAACCTAGGCAAAAAGAAATTATGTTTCTTAAGGATGGATTCGTATATGGTAAAACTATAAAGCAAAGCACAGAAATGATGATGACAAAAACCAGGAGGGGCTTCCCTGTGGACCTGTAAGCCTCTGGAAGGCAGGAACCAAGTATTATTATCTTTATCCGAAGCTTCTAGCACAGACCACACAGTTGGCACTCAATAAATTTTTATTAATTAGTTGCTACGGTGTCTACAATGTAAGTTATTAAAATTTAATTGTTAAACACTGTGGCCTAAACTTGTCTCCATCTCAGGCTACAGTTTCCAGCAAGACCATCACAAAACATCCCTTGCTGGTCAGGACTCCTCATGCAATGTTTGCAGAGAGCTCTTGTAGGCAAGAGTATCCCTTGTATTTTAGGCAATGGACGCTAAAAAAAGAAAAGACCCCCAGAACTTCCCCACAAGGATCTCACATCATGACGGATGACGGGGAGGCAGGAAGAGACGATGACAGAAGAGGGTAGGGCATTAGAGCATTGCTGATGATTAAGTAGGTTACATCTCCTGTGAAAATGAATTGCTTTTAATAGGATCCTCAGTTTTCTAGCCAACACGCACCCAAGGAGGTTGGAGTGAGAAAGTCTGGCCAGCAAGGAGGGAAGGGAGAAGAGATTTGAAGATAACCTGACGCAAACAATGAATCATGGAACACTACATCAAAAACTAATGATGTAATGTATGGTGATTAACATAACATAATAATAAAAAAGAAAAGAAAAAAAAAAAAGAAGATAACCTGAATCTTACCACTTCTACTTACCTCTACTGGTTGCTGGTTACTTCTTCTAGAAGGAAACATGCTGATCTCATCCCCCCATCCCCACTCCCACCACTGCTCCTCAGCGTACACAGAAGAGCCTGGGAAACTCGTGTTAGATTTTGATAATGAGGGTGGGGGCCAGGAAACCTGAGAAAGGGAGTGAAGGGCATCACTCATGGAAGCAGATGGTCATCGGACAAGATGTTGTATCTTGGAAGGAGGCTGGAGGAGCCTGGAGATGGCCGGTGGCTAAGGGAGGTGGTCCAGGGGGCCTCCCAGAGTGCACCAGATGGACTGTGCTGCCAGCTATCACGTGTTTATTTCCCTAGCGTTATCCAGGCCCTTATAGTGGAGTCTGGGTTAAATATTCCTGCCCGTTCCCAACTGCTGCCCACAGGGAAATAAGCCAAGAGCTGCAAGTCACCAGGATTCAGAAGGGGAGTGGCGCTGCCAGAGGCCACTGTGGTAAGGCAGCCTTGACTTGCCAGGAGTCTCCCAGGAAAGGCTGTGCAAGGGAAGACAGGAATCAGGGCTGCCGAGCCCAGTTCCCTCCCACCGCTCCCTCCCAGCATCTCTGCCCACTGCCCACATGACAGGTCCCTTCGGTTTCATTCAGGGAATCAGCAGGTCCCCACTTTGCCTGGGCAGCTGACTTCGGGCCAGCGCAGGGTGGCAGAGGGATTCTGTTTCTCATGAGGAGACCACATTTCCCCAGGAAGCAGGAGGACAATGTTGGAGTAAGTTGCACAGTGGGCGATCACAAAACAGGACAGATGGGGGCTTGTAAAATCTCTTTTCCAAATATACCTCAAAGGGTTTCTGAGACAACTGTTGGTGACTCCACAGGACACGGGGTGCCTGGTGGAGACACAGGGTGAGAATGGTCTAAGAAGCCAACCTTCCCCTGAGGCCTAATTTGTCACTCTCGGGTCAGGGAGCAAGTATGGGCATGTTCCCGATTTAGTCTCTGCCTTGTGAATTTCTGAGGGAGAGATGCCCAAGTCCAGCAGACCCTGCTGCTCTGTTTTCACAGCTGTGCGCTGGTTGCTGTTACTAGTTCATGGAAGGGGACCTCAGGCATAGACAGGACTTCCAGAAGAACAGAGAGCAAGCTGAGCCCCCGAAAGAGGTTTTAGAGGCAACAACAGACAAACAACTCAGTTATGAAACCCAGGGCCAGGGTCTTTTGCAGCAGAGGGTGACTCAGAAGAGCAACTTCCCTTCCAGGCTCCAAGATTCCAGACTCCCAGGGCTGATGTCCTGGAATCAGGCTCGATGTGTAATCAAGGCTATGAAAAAGGAGATCATCTTTGCCTGCCAGTTTTAATTACATTGTGGGGAAATAATGATTAACTAGAGCCCAAGACAGACAGCTTCTTAAAATACCAAGGAGAGCAGCCACATGCTATTTGAAGGTATATTGCTGCCATCACAGCAGAAACAAAGGCATATCAGATGTGATTCCCTGTCTGCAGATCCTAGATCTCCTTTCAGGTTTCCAACCCAAGAAGTAATAGCAAGGCACTGAGATTCCAGCTCCAAATTATTCCTGCAAGCACTGCCTCTCCAACTCATCCAATTACAAAGTGGGGTTTTAGGAAAATGACTGCTCTTATGCATCTGGAAATATCCAAAGTGGCACACTGTTTTGAGACATGTCATTGCAGTTCTGCTTAAACGCTGGGTTTATTTCTGCCTGGGACGTTGGCACAGGCAAGATCAGATCAGTCGGGGGAAGGCGGAAGGCTCTCCTGGCCGTGTTGAGGCAAAGAGAGGGGAGTAGAATGGAGTGAGTGTTGAGAAAGTCCATGAGGCCCCTTGATTTAACCCATGCCAAGACCCTTCCTTCCACATCACCTCTACAGCTGATGAGAAAACTCCAAATCTCACACCTACCCAAAGACTAGAGAGGAAAACACGCCTCCATGGGTGAGAAATGCACTTGAAAGAGCCACAGAATGTTCATGTCTACTAAAAATAAAATTGGGGCTGCCATTGAGGAAAATGAAAATGGACTTCTGAAAAAAGATGAATGTGATGGTTCTGACCCATGGAACATGGTCTGATAGCTCTCATAGAATAGGGCACATATCCTGAAAAAACTGGTAACAAAAAAAGATAAGGGAGTTATGGACAAGCTGTGCTCCTGTGGCTTGGACAGAGATTTCCAAATTAAACTGGTTAGATGTTGGCCATGCTGGAGGAAGTGTCTGATTTGGCCATTTCCACCCAAGCCCTTGGTGGTAGGCAGTTTGGAATCCACTCTGTGCCTCTGTCCTCAGACTGTGATGTGCTTTGCTGGCCACTGACGCCTCCTGGCTTGGTCTGGCAGAGTACTCTTTGCCAAGCTCTAGGCTCTCCGCCCTCCCAACTGTGGAGCCCTGCCCAGCCTGTGACCAGTGCATTCTCCGTGCCATTTGGCAGCTTAGAAACAAATGGAAATATACAAATCGGGAGTATAGGCAGCTGGCCTCTTCCTCTTCCTAACAAAGAGGTTATAGCAAAAGCAGGTCACTCCAAATGAAGCTAAAGATGACATGTAAATCTTTCCTCTTGTTGGAAGGTTGTTGCTTTTCAAAAGAAATTTAAAGATTCTGCAGTATAAATGTCTGTTACAGAAAGTAGTAAGATGACCATTGATCGGACGTCAAAGAAAGAATCCCATCTTGATATTGCAGAGCCTTAGACTTATATACACAAACTCCCAAAGAATTTTGAGCTCCCCCAAAAGTTAATCCCGTTAGCCTTAAAATATTCACCATGCACACATACACACACACACAAACAATTTTTTTCCAGGATATGCAAGCCTTATAAAAAACTGAGATTCGATTCACTGATGTAGAAATAAACATGACTCAATGTTGCCTCTTAATAGAGTACCAATAGTGAAAATGGCTTCAGTAGGAACAATAAAGGTATTATGATGATTTTTCTTGTAGGTTAATCTTCTGGGTCTCACGGGGAGTTTCTCCTACCTGGCTGCTGGGAGGCTGAGCCAGTGGACTTCTTACACAAAAACCCCTTCTGGGAATGGCTGGAACATTCCTCAGCAGGCTGGGCAGCAAATCACGGGTCTCTGCTTCCAGGATGGTTTTCAATTGAATTCAGCAAGTATTTATCAAGCTCCTGGCTGTGCCCAAAGCCCAAGTTAGACTAAGCAATGCACAGGATAAGAAACGGAGAAGGGACAGACTGAGGGCTCCGGCCAGAGAGAAAGATGAACGAGGCTGCAGGGAGATGCTCCCTGGCCTCAGCTGGGTTGGAATTTGGGACACATCAGCCTGTAGAGTCTGTTTCCAGGGTATTCACCCAGAGTCTGCCCGTGGCAAGTTACATCAGAGGCCCTTCAAGGGGGGGGCAACATGGAAGGAGAGGCCAATTCAAAACCACCATCCGGAGGCAGAGGGTGCAGGCGAGGTGAGTCATGGCTGGATGTGAGCTGCGGAGGAGTCAGGCTGGTAGCCCAGGAGTAAGAGACGGAGACCCACAAATGCCATCGGTTATGCGGTATTGAAGGCAATGCAGGGAAGCCCCCGAGCCTGTACTCTCACCTGTGTTTTATCTCCAGAGGGCACTTGCTCCACAGTGATAATGGCCTTGGTGTCCCAGCCCTCCTCATTGTGGTAGTGGGGGACTTCATTTGTGACCAAGAATGCAAGCTCCACAGTAGATATGCTTGGGATTAGATTCTGGCTCTGACACTTAAACTTCGAAAGCTCCATTTCCTCACCCATAAAGGGGATGATAGTAATAATACCTCCCTGACAGGGGTGACGTGGGGGCCGATGAGATCATTCCAGCACAAAGGCAGGCAGACGGGAAGCATTCGGTACATGTTGCCTGTCATTTCATTCATTTCTCCAATGCATATAAGTTAAGTGCCTCCTAAGACGGTGTCTGGCCTGTGTGCCGGGCCTCACGGAACTAAACCCAGCAGAGTCACCATCCTGCGGGAACGTAGAAGGAGATGAGTGAGGAGACAGCGGTCATAGCACAGGTGGCAAGTGCTCTGAGAAAGGGAGCCAAGAGGCTGTTCGGACATGAAGTGCCCCTCGCCCAGCCTGGGGATGGGTGAGGCTCCTTGGAGGGTTGGATTCCTAATTTGCCTTAGAAGGAGCATAGCAACTAACTTGGTGTAGAGGAATATGAGGGATCAGAAGAACATCTCAGAGAGGGGACCCGGCATGAGCAAAAGTAGGAAGGCCGTAAGCAAGCAAGGCAGTGTTTGGAGAGAAAAGATAATTCGCCCAGTGTTGCAGGAACATTCCACACAGAGCAGAGGGTGGAAGAGCTGGGCAGGGACTGGAGCTTTATAGGAGACACTGAATGGCTTGGATGCTCTCCTGGGATTGGGGGTGGGGAGAGTAGGGAGTCAGGAGAGGGATCTGCATTCCAGAAGGGTCCCTCTGGCATTATTGACTAGCTCCCAACAGAGAGAGAGCCTAGGAAGACCAAAGAACTAGGAATCCTTGGCAGTAATCCAGGCCAGGGATAATGGGGGGCTAGACTGAGGGCTGTAGAGTCTAGAAAGATTTAGGAAGTAAAACTGGCCAAACTCAGAGGTTTTGTTGGATGTAAACTGTGGAGGGAGAAATCCAGGCCAGGCTTCTAACTTGGGAAGCTTCTAACTTGGGAAGCTGGTGGCGCCAGCATCCAAAGTAGAGTAAGCAGGAGAAGGGCAGGTTGGGACAGGAGGGTAAGGAGCTTGGGTCTGAGGCAAGTTGGGTTGGGCTGGCTCAAAGGGCCAGAGGTGGGGCAGTAGGAAGAAGGGCAAGTGACCATGGTGATGGGGCTGAAGCGGGTGGCTGGACAGACAGCACCCAAGCAGCAAGTAAGCCTGCTCCTGTCAGGACTCCTGCAGTGTGCCTTGCCCTCCGCCAGGCTGCAAGGGTCCCAGCTGCGGCTGTTTGCAGCAACAAGGCATCCTGACTCTTCATCATGACTCATCTTCTCTGGCAGATGATCCTGGTGCCATGAAAACAACTTCTTCCCTGGTGCTCTCACCTCCTGCCTCTGCCCTCAAATGCTTCCTCCTTCTCTCTGCTCTTTCTAAAGGACTCCATAAAGCACCATGTTTCTTCCTGGCTTAATCTTCAATGGCTCCCCACTAACTTCGAGATTCAAGCAAATCTCTTCAGCATGGTGGTTTGATAACTTTCTGCTCATATAGTATTGACATGATTTTCAAATGACTAAACAGAAAAAAAAGAATAAGTGTAATCAGCTACCTGGATATTTTAGAACAAGTAGCGATGGTCTCAGAACCCTTCAGGATCTGCAGCCCATCCATTCTATTAGGCAATATCTTGGCCCCAAATATTGCCAAGTACTAGTTTGTCCTAGAAATTCAGAAATGACAGGGCTCTTAACACTGGAGAATTCCCTACCTCCTGCAAGGCCTTCATGTGTGGTCCCTACTTCCACTTCTCCACCCTCCTCCCTTTCCACACCCACTGCCTCTCCTCAGAGAAACGCATATTCATGCAATCTCTGGTGCTATCCTTTCTCATATCAGACTGCTGCACGTGCTGTGCCTCTTTTCCTCTATCCCCAAAGCCTTTCATCTTCCCTCCCTTTTATTTTTGCAGACTCATTACACAGAGACCCAGCATGGAGTAAGCACCCAGAATAGACAAGTTAATTTCTCTAAAAACCCATGACTAAGTTTGCTTCCCCATCATGAGCTTCATCTAGATGCCAGACAACTGCTCAACCCTTGCCTCCTCCAAAGAGTCAGCGAGGCCTGCAGTAGCATCGGTTTCTAAGCATGAGGACTCATTAACGCACCAAGGGGGAAGCCACTGTAGGAAGGATCGTTTGCTATCATGCGGAAGGAACACGATTATAAACTGGAGCAAGCGGCCTTTGGGGAGTGGCACCATTTAATTGTTGTAGCTTGCCTTCTCCATTATTCTACGAAGCTGAGGTAGAAAATGAATATGATACAGTTATGTCATTCCCCAAAGTAAATAGTTTAATAACTTTCTTTTTAGACAATGTCTACATGGTTTCTAAACAACTGGATGGAAAAGTAGAAAGTAAGTCCATTTTTGCTCAGCTATTTTAGACCAGGTAGGGGGGTCTCAGAATCCCCCAGCATCTTCAGCCCTTCCATCCTGGTGCGTGACACCCTGGCCCCAGATAGCCCAACTCACCAGGGAGCCCTCACTGGCATTTTAGGACTAGAAAAGAATCTCAGAGACCATATAATCTCACAGCCTCATCACAAATATCAAAAGAGTGAATTCTCAGGCACACTCATAAGTCTATGTGTGCTGCATCCAATTAACTGGACACCTAAAATATCAAGAAACTGGAAAATTTTCCAAGAAGGTCAAAGGACTAAAAATGCATTTTTCCAGGAGTTTTGAGCATGAGGTTTTTCCCTCTAGGAGCTGGTGAGTAAAGAGATCATTTAAATGGGATAAACAGATAATTAAATGAGAAATCATAAGGAAAGTACTGGAATCTTTGTAAGCACTGGTGGGAGGGGGCAGTTAACCCAGAACAGGGAAAGCAGTGCCAGACTCTTACAGATGGAAATATCTGGACTGAGACCTATGAGTTAGCCAGGTAAAGGTGAGGGGCACTACAGTGACGCAGACAAAAGAAACTGCATATACAAAAGTCTTGAGGTAAGAACTCAGGGCAAACTTTGGAGATGGCAAGTGGTTCAGAAAAACTGAATCTTGGATTTGGAGATCGGATGAGGAGCAATGAGAGGGAAGCTGGACAAGGAAGCCAAGGCCAAGTTCTGGCACGTCTTGTATTGTAATAGTAATGCATAGTAACACTGAGCAATTTAGATCTTCTCCAGAAGTCGACAGGGAGAAATTAAAGGGGAGTGACATGGGCAGATATGCATTTTAAAGTGATCACTTCACTCTGGCTGCAGGGTAGGGGAAGGACTGGAGAACCAATAGGGAGTTACAATCAGATAAGAGATGAAATGCAGAAGGGGCAGCAAGAATGAAAAATGGGGGAGGGGAGAAATATTTAAAAGGCAGACTCAAGAATTCTTGGTTATTGATTGAGGTGGGAGGTTAGGGATAGGAAGGAATCAAGGGTGATAGCAGGTTCTGGCTCAGTTGACTGGGTGATGGCATCCACTGAATGAAGAACCCCCAGTGGGAGGCACCAGTGTGGGGCAGGGACATAAGAAGAACTGTTTTACTTATTACTTACTGTTACTTATTTATTACTGTATGCCAGGCATGAGGATCAATGCTTTTCATGTTATTACTTCATTTAATCCTCATTTCAACATTGTAAGTTAGGTAATATTATTATGCCTAATTTACAAATAAGATACTGAGGCACAGGGACATTAAGCACTTTTCCCCAATATCTCACAACTCATGAGGGGCTGAGCCAAGATTCAGACATAAGATTGGGTGGAAATCAACAATACTGTTAAGCTTGGAATGCTAATTAGACATAAAAATGGAGCTATTAGAGAGGTAGCCCAAGTCTAGATTTCGGGAGACAAGTCTGCCTGGTATCCTGGAGGTCAAGGGAAGAAAGGGTTTCAAGAAAGAGGGAGTGATTGACAATGCAGATGTTACCGAGAGTGGAGCCCAAAGACTGAGACTAGATTATTGGATTTGGCAACATGGAGGTGATTGATCTCAACACGAGTGGTGAGGACAAAAGCTATTTGGAGTGGGCTCAGAAAAGTGGGGGGTGAGGTGTGGAGGCATTGAATGTATACTCTCCCAAAGAGCTTTGTGTCACCATGGGTAGCAGAGGAATAGGGCGATGGAGAGGAATACGGAGTCAGGGAAGGTTTTGTTAAGACAGCAGAAGGCTTGTATGCGGATGGGAATGAGTTGATAGAGAAGGGCATTTTCATATTATAAAAAGGAGAGAACAGGGCACCCTGGGAGAAAACCCAGACTGCAGGTGGGACAGTTGGCTTCAGATAGGAATGGGAGGAGTGCGCCCACTGTCACAGAGGGAAAGGCAGAGCATTTGGAGGTGAAAGGTTGATGGGCATTCTGGTGGGAGAGAGAATTGCATGATTTTCTTCTCTTTTCTCAGGGAAGGAATTGCACAATTACAAGCTGACAGTAAGGAGATGCTGGAGGCTTGAGAAAAGAGGGAAGGTGTGGAACATTATCTAGATCCGGGAACCCACTTGGGATCTGCGATGGTAAATTTAAAGTGAGACCTGATGTGTTCCTCCAGCCATGTTTACCTGCTTAGTTGCACACGTAGAATGGACGGAAAGCTGGCTTTAACCACGGGAATTGGGTTTTTCCAGGAAAGTGCAATGAAACAAAAGAAAAGCAAGGGTGTGTTCAAGAGCAAATAGTAATGAAATACACATTTGAAAATAAGGGAAGTAGGGCTGATGGGTAGTGAAAATGTGGCAGGGCTCAATGTTAGAGTCCCAGGGAGTCCAAGAATTGCGAGAGTGAATTGAGTGAAGACAGCATGGGATGCAGATCAGAAGCTGGCAGTGGCCAGTTTGCTATGCTCCAAGTGAAGACTTTGAGGGTTTAGTCATTGCTAATGAAAAGGTCACTGGTGTGCCCCTGGGAGGGGGTACTGAGGTGGAATGGACAAAAATATCACCAGCAGTGCGCAGTTCAGCAACTAAGAGGTCAAAAAGTTGGGGGCCTTATTCCAGGAATGCCCAAACCACCAAAAATGATGGCAGCAATAGTGGAGGACAGAATACAGTGAGCCAGGAATAAAAATCTTTGAAGATTGATACCTGAAGAAGACAGAGTAAGAGGACAGCATATAATTGCAACAAAAGAGGCTACATGGCATCTCATCTGAGGAGATGCAAATCAAAGAGGATGGAGGACTGTCAAGGAAGAAGGGAGAAATGATCATCAAGAAATAGAATAAGGACAAAGAGGACATCAAGCTTAAGTCTTGGCTCTGAAGGAAAAAAGCCTCCACTTGAGAAGGCTGCTGAGGAAGCCATGTCCTTAGGGGGAAATCAGGTGTCAGTGAGAGCAGGCAGGTGGAGGGATCCTTCAGAGAAGAGGGCTCTGCATTCCAGGGGCACAAGGGAAGTGTAGAGGGGGATGGCCAATGGGAATCCTGGGCCACACAGAGCTGACAGAGTGTGTGGATGAGGAAAGAGACCCAGTGACTGAGGTCCACAGTGACAGAGGGCCTGATGTGATGAGTCCTGATCATCCCTTAGGACTGCTGTGTCACAGGTTGGAGGCTGAGGGAAGATGCCCATGGCAAATGCTGCAGAGAGGTCAGCCAAGGTAAGGCAGGGATGCTTTCCATGGGATTTAGCCATGTCACTGATGGCCACAGGAAGAGCTACCGCAGTGGCTCCATGGAGGAAGAAGCTGGGCTGCTGTGGGATGAAGCATGAGCGGGAGCAGGAAGAGGTGGAAAATCTCCTCCCTGCAGCACAATTTCCTGGCTGCCGCACCTTGGACAACCCTCTCCACCTCTCTGAAACCCCATTTTTTCACCTAGACATTGGGGTATTAATCATGATCTTATGGGGTTGTTGTGATTAAGTGAAATCAGGTAAAACTATGTGTTTGACAAATAGTTGGTATGCAATAAATGGTAATTATGGTGAATAGCACATGTATTATTGCTGGTGCTTGGCTGTAAAGGATTTGAAAAATAAGATGGGAGCAAGAATGAGATGTGGGGTTAATGGGATTATTTTTGTTTTTTGTGTTTTTTAACATGGAATAGATTCACTGGTGCATGTTTAGAGATGGAAAATAGAGCTGTAGACAGTGAAGAAAACTGTCCCTTGTTGAAATGAACTTACGACCTTGGCTGTCTCAGCTCTGGTTACAAGGAAACGGAGATGACTTGAAAATCCGCAAATGTATTTGGAAAAGCCACTAGGGTTCCCAGAAAGCATAGCTGTTCAGAAACCTCAGGAAATGTCATCCGCAGCTTCAATAGGCCTTATCACTCCAGCTCTAATATGCTTTCTGGAATGAAATGTTGTTGATTATACAGCCAAGCTATGATTTTCTGATTTGTGCAACAATATCTCTCTGGAAGGAAGATAGATTGTCATGCATTGAATTCCTAATCTAATGTCTAATTTTGTCCAAGGTACTGTAAATCTTGATGTGTTACCTGAAGGGAAAACTTTGATTTCCGAAAAATGAATATTATAGAGTTTTTCTATGACCCAAAGAGACTAGTGCACCAGGCGCAGGCTGTGCAGCACGGATTTTTGCCAGCCACATTAAGATGTTGAATATAGAAAGCAGCAAGTGCTGATCCTGACCAACTGTCACCCTGCATCTGGCGGTCCCTCACCTTCCTCAAATTCAATTTCTCAAAGTCTAAATTAACACCAGAAATAAAGGAGGACATAACATTGTTCTTTAGCAAATAAAGTGTAGAAGGGTTAAGAATGTGTGTAAATGTCACTGGGGCATTTTTGGTCTATGTAAATGGTCTTCAGGAGAAGCATCCAAACTTCAGTCACCTCTTCAGGCCTGGTAGGGGAGAGTAGGTGGGGTCAGAAGACCACAAAGGCAGCTTAAGATGGGTTGCCAGGAAACAAACTTGCCCATCACTTTCAAATTTAATTCAGTTGGCTTCTTCCAGGAAGTCCTCCCTGATACCTTTAGGTGTAAGGGGTCGTCTCTGTGTTCCCACAGTCTCCAGTACTTGAACTCTTGAGGCTCTTATTTTTATTCATTTATTTTTATTTAAATTCAATTAATTAACATATATTATTCATTTCAGAGGAAGAGGTCAGTGGTTCATCAATCGTATGTAATACCCAGTGCTCATTACATCACGTGCCCTCCCCAAAATATGACCTTGAGTCCTTTCCATTCTCTCTCCTACCTCCTACTGCAGGCACAGTAGATCTCACACCAGTCCTCTTCTCTCTATCTTGCCCAGATTTGTTTTACTATTTACAATGACCTCTCCTCATCTTTATCTCACATCTCTTCATAAGGCCCTTTTCAATTCGTACCAATTCAACCAGCTCCCTCTTCCTCCAGAACTTCTCAAAGCAGTGGACAGAGGACCACAGTAGGAAGGGAAATACAATACACAGAGCCGTGAGCTCGGAGCATTGAAGGGCAAGCAGGGATCCAGACCACAAATGTGACATTCCATCAATGAAATAATTCCAATGAACTCTTCCTGAGTACTTAGCATATGCAGACACTGGCTAATTGCTGAGGTTTTCCTTAATCTTCCAGTGGCCCCTTCCCCGACAATTGTTGATATGGACAATTGGTGTTTCCTCAATCCTTTGTAAAAGGATGGAAAACTACAGCTTCAAGTGGCCCTTGTGCACCAGACAGAAGCCCATTAACCCATTCCTATAGAGACATTCTGGAGTCTTCAATAAATAAGAACCTCCTTAATGTCCAAGGTGGACACATACCAGTAAAGGCAAAGGCACATAAGGGCTGCAAAGGAAGCCATTGAGGTACCAGCTATAGAAGAAAGGGGAAGGGTCTACTTTAAAGATTTTTTTTTTTATTTGAGAGACAGAGAGCATGAGAGGGAGGAGGGTCAGAGGGAGAAGCAGACTCCCTGCCGAGCAGGGAGCCCGATGCGGGACTCGATCCCGGGACTCCAGGATCATGACCTGAGCCGAAGGCAGTCGCTTAACCAACTGAGCCACCCAGGCGCCCGGGAAGGGTCTACTTTAGATGGTCTTGAACTAATAAGTTGTCTCTCCATTCTCCCTGAGGAGGTGACACTTAAGGTGAGAACTAAGTGATAAGAGACTGGCCATAGAAAGTACCATTCAGGCAGAGCCCAGCATGTGCAAAGGCCCTGAGCTCAACGTGCGTTTATGTGTTGAGGTGGAGCCCAGTGACTGAGGGAGGGCCACCTGAGGTGAGAATAGAGAGGGGCAGGAGCAGGTCATGTTGGGCTTTTAGGCCATGGTAGGAGCTGGGTTTTGTGCAAAGTGAAATGGGAAGCTGTTAAAGGGTGGTAAGCAGGGGTATATTATCAGACAATATAAATGTTAAGAAGAAGAGGACCTGGGTGGCTCTATCAGTTAAGTGTCTGCCTTCGGCTCAGGTCATGATCTCGGGGTCCTGGGATCAAGCCCTGCATCAGACTCCCTGCTTAGCAGGGAGTCTGCTTCTCCCTCTCCCTCTGCCCCTCTGCTCTCCCCCACTCTCTGCACCTCCGTGCTGTGCTCTCTGCTCTCTCTGGTGCTCTCTCTCTCTAATAAATAAATGAAATCTTTAAAAATAAATAAATAAATGTTAAGAAGAACCTTCCGGCAGCTGTGTGAAGAATGGATGGGGGGAAGCAAAAGTGAAAGCAGGAAGCCCAGTTTGGAGGCTGCTACAGTAATCCAGGTGAGAGAGGACAGTGGCTAGATCCCACCTCCAGGAGATGGACAAATGTGGATGGCTCAGAGACACAGCTAACTGGAAAAAGTGCTGGTTGGCTGTAGGGGCTGAGTGAAAGGGAAGACTCAAAGGTAGCTCCTACATTTCTAGGAACACAGGAAGGGGTACGGTGTCGTGTTCCAGAGGGAACAAGCAAGAGTTCCAATCTAGAAGGGTTAGGTTTGTCCTGTCTTTGAACTTCCAAGGTACAGTCAGATTTGTGCAAAACTGGAGTGTGGAGGGGAGCTGTGGGCTGAATTATGCATTTAATGTCAGGGAAAAGCCCCTCAGGTGAGCTTAAGTAACGTGGGATTTGTTAGGAGGATTCCGAGGAATCTCACCAAACCTGAGGGCACAGGTAAGCCCAGTGAGCACTGTCTGTCTCTCCTTCTCTGTGTCTGTTATATCTGTCTCTGCATTTTTCTCCATGTCTATCTGTATTTGTGTCTGTGCTTCTGTCTTTCTTATTCTGAATGTGTGGCTATGTGTGTGGGCCTGTGCCTTTCCCTGTGTCTCGCATCTTCACGATTATTTCTCTACTTTCCTCTCTTCATTTGTTAGAAGTATCTGTGTGCTTTCATCTGCCTCTGTCCGTCTGTCTGCCTGCACTGTCTCCTACACTGCTTCCTTTGACATGCTTGTTTCCTCCTCTCCCTCCTTTGTGTACACACGATGAAACATGGCTGTTCCAACCCCACTTTTACACCTTCCACTTCACCTGCCTAGCAGAGACAGACCTGACCACCAACTCAGAATTCCAATTCCAAATTCCTGGGGGAGAGGAATCTGATTGGCCCAGCTTGGGTCAGGTGTTAATTTCTAGTTCAATTCAGCTGTGGCCAGGAAGGCACGAAGCAGGGCCAGGAAGTGTCAAGCACCATAAAAATGATTGTATGCTACTGGTCAACAGAGCACTAAGGTCATAGCCAGTGGAAAGGACAAGGAAGTAAAAGACTTTGAAAAACAGATAAAATGCTCACTATTAGGAAATATCATAAACATCTAACTAGAAACACCAGCAGAATCAAACAGACTAAGAGAGCTTGGCAAAATTGCTGGATTTAAGGGCAACCTCAGAAAATCAGTATCACCTTTTTTATACCAATTAGCCAATATAATTGGTAATAACCAATTACCAAATATTTTTTAAAAGCTATAATTCACAATAGCAACAAAACCCATAAAATATATAGGAGTAAGAAAAACCCTACAGCGAGTAAAATTTAAAATTCTGACAAATACAGGGGTGCCTGGGTGGCTCAGTCAGTTAAGTGTCTGACTTTTGGTTTCGGCTCGGGTCATGATCTCAGGGTCATGAGATTGAGACCCATGTCTGGCTCTGTGTTCAGCAGGGAGTCTGCTTGGGATTCTCTCTCTCCCTCTCCCTCTGTTCCTCCCCCCCCTGCTCATGCTCTCTCTCCCTCTCTCTCTCCCAAATAAATAAATAAATCTTTAAAAATTTTTAATAAATACAAATACATGTATCTATGACTTAAATAAATGAATAAATTCCAAGGTCATGAATGGGACCACTTAATATTACAGGACTATCAATTCTCCCCACATTAGTCTAAATTCAAAACAATCACAATCAATTTTCCAAATGGAGTTTAAAGGAACTTTATAAACGTCCTACTTGTCCTGGAAGTGAGAGACTTGAAGGAATTCTGTCTGAGGAACTCTGAGCCTCCCAGGCAGTGGCTGCCGTCTGCTGGGGACAGGGCAGAAGGGCTAAACCCTGTGGAAGCACCTGAGCCTCACCAGGTTCATCGCAGCGGCCCTCTGAAAACTGGAGCAGGGCAAGAGGACAGAGAGAGGTCTCCCGAGACACAAAGACAGGCTGAGGATGGAGACCAAGTGAACTCCACACAGCGGAGAGCTCCCACGGCACAGAAAGTTGGCAGTTGGGCTGAAAAGAATAGAGATATTCAGGGTCCCGGGTCCCCAGATCCCCATTCCTCCTAAAGGGGAGGTCTTGATTCCACCCTCACGATATCCGAAGCCAGTGGTAACTGAATCAAATTACAGGTGCAGGGAAGCCCCCAACTCAGTTCTACCAAAGGTTAGATTGATTCAGCCCTCCCCACCCACAAGCAGCCTGAGAGAAAGACCATGCCTTTCCTGGGGTATAGAATGACTTACCCTAGATTCTGTAACTCTTTTTCATACCACATCTGCAGTATATCTATTTTGTAAAGAATCAAGATTTAAAAGAATATGGACTACCTCCACTTCTGTGAAGTTCTGAAACAACCATGGTAGGGGGTGGGATTGGCAGAGGGCACAAGAAAAATATCGGGGGTGCTACAATACTCTGTATCTTAAGGTTGTTTTAGCTTAATTCTGGATATTTATTCTTCCATATACATTTTTGAGATATAATTTTACACCTAACAAACATGGAAATATCTTAAGTATTCAGTTAAATAAATTTTGAAAATTATATATAACTTTTGATATATACAATTTATACCTCAATAACTTCTATGGGAGAATAAAAATCTATAGTTAATTAGGACAACCTTTAAAAAGAAGAGTAATGAAAAGAAACTTGCTGTAGCAGATAATAAAATATATTATGAAGCCCTGGTAATAAAAACAGTCTGGTAGTGTTCTACAAACAGATAATAGACCAATAGAACAGAATAGAGAGCCAAGGGAGACCCATTATCATACCTTTCATTTGGTAAAATAACACCATAAATTAAAAAAAAAAAAAAGTATTGTTTAGTAACAGCGTTGAAAAACTGGAACACGAGAAAAATAAAGCTGGATTTCTACCTAATGTCACTTTACTCCAAATGGCTAAAAGATCTAAATGTGTAAGATAAACATCTAAAATAATTAAAATAAAACATAGAATATTGTTGTGACTTAGGAGGAAAGCAATTCCTAAACAATACCTCAAGTGCACAAACCACATGGCAAAAGTTAGATGGATCTGAACATACCAAAATTAAGTATTTTCCAATTGAATGAAAGAGACTCTGGAGTTAATAGATGAAAGAATGAAAAAAACATATTTGTGGCATTTAATATCAACAAGGAATACATTATTTAGAATATACAAGAAACTCCTGTGAATTGAAAGGAATATAGACAGCAACCCCAAATTAAAAATGTTCAAAGGACATGATTTAGCAATTTATAGAAAGAGAAACTCAAAAGGCTAATAAGCATGTGAAGAGATGCTCAAACTCATTAGTAATCAGGGAAATTCTAATTAACAAAGTGCCATCTCTTTATACTTATCAGACTGGTGAAATTGGAAAACTGGATAATGCCAAGTGCTGGAGGGGATGTGGGGTATGCAAATTTCCATGTGTGGCTGGTGGGAGTGGTGTACCATTCTGGAAAGGTTTGGTGAGTACTCAGTCAAACTAGATATGTAAAAACCTAATGACCCAGCCACCCTGCTCCTTGGGTCTATATCCTGGGAAATTCTCCCACAGTCCAAGAGACACAAGTGTGAGGCTGTTGAGTTGTTTCAGGTTGCAGGGGGTTGGAAGAGTGGCTAAGTAAATTGTAGTGGATACACATCACAGCATAGGTACTAGTCAGCAGTTGGTAGCAATGAGTCAAATTAGGTGCATGGCAGCAAGGATGGATCTGGAAAACACAGAGTTTAGTAGAACAAGAAAGATAATGAAATGTCTGACACAATACTATTTAAGTTCATTTAAAACACACACAGAGCACCACTAGGCCTTTGCAAAAGGATGCACATTGAACATTAGAATGATTGGTCGTGGGGGAAGGAGGCTGGGAGCAGGGAATGGAGAAGTAAATAAAACAATGGGGCAGGGGGAACTACACACCGATGAAGAGCACTAACTCAACCCTCTGCACCTGAGGCTTGAGGCTTAACACTTGTTGTAGGAATTCCTTCTCAGGGGGGAGAAGGACAATGTCTAGAAAGGAGAATTACTAGGCTACTGAAGGGCCTGCAGTGAACTGAGTGATTGCAAAAAGGAAGTGTCCTCATCCTTGATTTTCTTAGAAGAAATTGAAGTTCAGAGAAGCTAAACAACTTGTCCAAGGTCACAATTTGTAAGAAGCCGTGCCAGAATTCAGACTCAGAATCAAAGTGAGTCATCATTCACCAGCTACTGCCTTGGCCCAAGCACACATGGTCGCTCATCTGGACGGTGGCCACTGCCTCCTCACTGGCCTCCCCATCCCCCCCACCCCCTGCATGCCCCTCTGTCTACCCACAGCAGCCAAAGCAGCTCTGCAGAAATGTGAGTCGGATCATGTCACTTCCCAGCTCAAAACCCTTCAAAGCTGTCCATCCCACATCATTCAGAATAAATCCAAAATCTCTACATGTCCCCGGATGGCCTGGCCCCCCTCCCAGCTTTCCAGTCTCACAGCTGATCACTCTCCATCTGCTCTTCCAGCTCAGCCACTTTGACCTCCTTGCTATTTCTTAAACACTCCCAGGATACTCCAACCGCAGGACCTGGCACTAGCTTCCCCACATTTCCACTTGGCCTATTTATCACTTCACTCAGGTCTCTGCTCCTGTGACCTGCCAAGAAAAGCCTTCCTTGCCCATCTTAGCTGTAATGCACCATCTTCTACTCATCATTTTTAATGCTTTACTCTGCTTTGTTTCTACCACTTATCCCTACCTGATAGCATATTACCTATATTTTCATTTGTTCGTTTATTTTTGTCTTCCACATTAGAATGAGGGTGGATACTGCTCTGAATCATGGGCTCTGTATAATCCCTGACCAATGGTGAGCCTTCATGCAATGTATATGAGTGACTGTTTGGATGTCTAAGCCCAGAACCCATGTTCCTTCCACAGTGGCCCCACCCATGGCTCTCAAACAGAACTTGGGGAAGGGAATATGGTGCAAATGGAAGCAACATCAGAAATCAAAAGTGGCCCTTTGCTAGGAAGCAGTGTGTGGGGCAGAGAGAAGAAATCCCAGAACCTGATGGGGCTGAACAAAGTTGGGGCAGGAGGAGGAAACAGCAGGCATGGAGATGTTAGGGTATTAGTTTCTCCGATCTTTCTATTTCTGCTTCCAGAAGAGATGACAACCAAATTGACCAACCAGTTCCTCCACCCCCAGATCAGCCAAAGCTTGACTCTGTTCTTACGAGCCTCATGGGGCAGAAATTTCACAACTGCCCTACAAAATCCCCTTTCCAAGTCTGATGATCATCACAATATGAAATCAATCCTTGTTATAGGCATAAATGTCCCTTGCTACAATTTTATCCCATTTCCTCCAAGAAACGTACCATGTAATTGAGAAATAAATAAGGGGGTAAAGTGCCATGGAAATGTAACGTCACATACACAACTCAAATAAGAGATTTCCCCCTGGATTGTAATTATGTCTCTTGTTAATCCCAGCTAGCTCTCAGAATCTAGCTCTTAGGGCTGAACTTGGCAATCAGCTTCCCTAAAAATGCCACTTCCTGTAGGTCTCTCCTAAGACACACCATCGAGAGACCATTAAGAGGAGAGACTCCTTGGTGGGAGGAGAGAAAAAACTTTTCTCAATTTATTGCCCTTCTGCTAAAATCATATCCACTATTCATTTTCACCCCCCACCAAATGATGTTCTTAGGAGCACTGGAATAACTCTGACCTGGCCACAAAACCCATTTTGGCCTGCAAAAGGAGACTGAGCTACTCTCCCTCTGGCACCATCTGAATGCCATCCCCATGGATTCATCCCTTTGAGTTAAGCATTGCCCTCTTCAGGTTCTGCATCTAAAATGTCAATAGCTAAAGATGAGATGTAAGTCCTTAATGTATCAGCATAATGGGCATCTATTGCTTTTGCTACCTGTGCTACCAGCCCAGCCATCCTTCTTCTGGGAACTGCACCCCTCGCATACACACATCCCAATTCACCTGCAGTAGCCATCTTCAATAACAGTTTTTACTGGGGTGCCTGGGTGGCTCAGTCTGCCTTCGGCTCAGGTCATAATCCCAGGGTCCTGGGATCGAGCCCCACATCAGGCTCCCTGCTCCGTGGGAAGCCTGCTTCTCCCTCTCCCACTCCCCCTGCTTGTGTTCCCTCTCTCGCTGTGTCTCTCTGTCAAATAAATAAAATCTTCAAAAAAATAATAATTAAAAAAATAACAGTTTTTACTATGCTGCACAAGAAACAATCAAAAAACCTCAGTATTCATAGAAATAGGTGTTCATTGCTCACATGTCTGGGACCAGGTATGTGTTTATCTTGTCTGGGTTTCCTCATATTTCTGGGAACCACCTGGCTGTTTGCTAATCCAGGCTGGCCTCTGCTACACAACTGGAGTGATTTGCCTCTCCTCCATGTGTCTGTCATATGCGTGGATATGTGCTCATGTTGATGGCAGAGGTGCAAGGCAGCATGTGAAAACAAACAAGCCTATGCTCAGAAATCACAGTCTCACCAGCTACGGAATAAATGCAAACTTAAACAAATACAGGTAACTGGAAAGATAAATGTTGAGGTACAGGGCTGGTGAAATGATGTTGGATGTTCTCATATTTGGTGGAGAGAGAACCAACTGAGAAATCTCCTCACGTGGTGATTTGGCAAATGTGCAGTCCCTTTTACCTGAATGTTATACTTCTGGGGATTTATCCTAAGCAAACAGAGAAGTGTTCAAAGATGGATGTACGAGTACACTTAATGCAATAGGTAAAAATGGAGACACATTTAATGTGCAACATCAGGAGATGGGTGAGACAAAGTATAATATTTCCCTCATATATATATGTCATTATACATATATGGCAAGAAATATTTGCGGTTAGGTGAGTATCACATTTGTGTGGGTCTACTTTTCTAAAGAAACCACACATATTTATATAGATACATACTCATTTTTAAAAAGTTCAAATGAAAATACCAAAATGTTAATTGCAATTACCGATCTCTGGGTGGAGAATTAAGAGATATTTATTTCTTTTGCTTGTCCATATCTTCATATTTTTCCACAGTGAGCCTGTATTATCCACTTAATTTGAACTTTATTAAAATGTGCCTGATTTTCCATTTTTGTGACGGTCTAACTCACATCTTTTTTAGGAGTGTTTTGCCCACAGTGGACTCTAAACCCTCTGTCCCCTTGGCCTGGTACTTCTCACCAAAGCTGGCATCATAAACATAACCCTCTCCAGTTTCATTACTGCATGGCCTTACAACCCTGTAACCGACTAATTCAGGGATGGGAACTGTGGAGCACCAGTGGCCCCTGGCTCCCTAGCGCCACCTAGAGTATGAAGCCTAGGACAACGCCTACCTCAAGGCTGTGGTTCTATACCTAGCTGCAGGAAACTGTTCCTTTCTGCAAAAATCGAAGGGCACACAATTAAGAGTGCTTTTCTCTGGAGGATTCTGGGCCCCAGAGCTGCTGCTGGCTGCACCTTGGGAACAGGAGCCCTGTGCAGAATGCACTAAGGAGCTCATTACTCAAAGGTG
This sequence comes from Neomonachus schauinslandi, assembly GCF_002201575.2. NCBI lineage: Eukaryota > Metazoa > Chordata > Mammalia > Carnivora > Phocidae > Neomonachus > Neomonachus schauinslandi. The sequence goes on from NC_058403.1 coordinate 119,743,113, forward strand.
CCCTGTGGCAAACCATTTGCAAAGCGAGAAACCTGTTTGTAGAGTGAGTAATCACTCTAGCATTTGAGTTTCACTCACAAGGAATGTTAACAACACATTGTAAACATCATTCATGTTAATACTGTTTTTTTCAATCCTTCACTTTCAGAGTGAAACATTCCTTCATCTGTCCCTGATCCAAAACTTATATATACTTGAAAGAATGTATCTGGTTGGCAAATAATGTTTTTCAATTTGTATTCCAGTATCAGGATTGGCTTGGACTTGGCCTTAAAGACTTGGCTGACCTTCCTAGACTGCGAGGTGACAGATTCTTCCAGAAACGCAACTGGAATGAGCACAGGGCAAAGATAAAATGTGAGGCTCATACGATCTTCACTGAGGTATCCCTGGGGGTGACCAGAAATGGGCTTCATGACCCCCAAACCTCTCTCTTCCCTCCCCACTCCCACTTCTGTATGTCTTAGTCCACTCAGGCTGCTGCAACAAAAATACCATGGACAGGGCAGCTCAAACACCACACATTTATTTCTCACAGTTCCCAAGACTGAGAAGTCCAGCAAATTCTGTGTCCTCACTTGGTGGGAAGGATGAGGGAGCTCTCTGGAGTCTCTTCTAAAGGCACTAATCCCATCAGGAGGACTTCACCCTCACGACCTAATCCCCTCCCAAAGGCCCCACCTCCAAATATCCTCACACTGGGGATTAGGTTTCAATATATGAATTTGAGGGGGACACAAACCTTCAGTCTATAGCAGCGTGCCTCTCTGCACAGGACTCATGAGCCCAAGAGCCCCTGACTAATTCTTGTCTGCTCTATCCATCAGCGTGTAACAACTCCATATTAACACCTCCTCCTAAGACTGGGGATTGTCCATTTCTCCTTATAATCCTACCTATTTTTAGGCCATGTTATTAGGAGTGTAAGGTCATAATTATATCTTGATGAATGACACCATTAATCATGCAGCGTCTTAATGCTTTTCACCTTAAAATCCATTTTGTCTCAAAGAGCAGCTCTCTTTGGGCTAGCATCTGCCTGATACACCCTTTCCATCCTTTATTTTTAACTTTTCTATATTAATTTTATTTGTCACTCCTAACGAGCAGCAAACAAATGGATCTTAAAACTTTGTTTTGATTTTTAGTCAACATGATAGTAGCTGTATTTAATGGGTTAGTTGAAAAAATTTACACCTAGATGAGTAATATGTTTTTTTATTTTTTAGCATGTTTTTCCTGTCAATTTTTTTCTCTCTTCTGAACTTGGTTTTTCCCCCTGGTTTGATTACATTTTACCCCTCTTCACCCCCTCCCTGTTTTATCCTTGTTTGATGGTTGTAATATCTGTTTCTATTATTTTAGTGGTTGCTTAAAAAAATTTAATACCTGTCTTTCATTGTGTATATTTTCTAACAAAGTCCAATGCTTGGGGGTGTCATACTTTTTCCTCCTGCTAAACCACATGGGATCATCTTTGTTGATACTGTTTAGAATGTCAGGGCCACTTCAGTTGAGGAGGTGGGAGAGATGAAAGGAACGGGATGGAGGGTAAGCCCCTGACACTAGGATTATTAAGAACACTCATGCACATTTCTTTTATTTTCCACAATTAAAATCTCTTTACTATATCTCTCATGATTTTTCAGATTATGTGTGTAGTGTAAAATATTTTCAAACAATACATAAAAGTGTAAGAGAAATGAAAATCACCCAAAATACCTTCTACCCTGAGATAACTAGATTTAGGTGACCACCCATTCATGTATCTCTAGATGCAGACATATAGATAATATACATATACCCATACATTTTCACACATAAAATTTTCATAAGTGGCCTTACGTATTTGCTCTTTAAATCCAATGACTGCTTTTTTTGAACTCTTTGAATTTTGCTTACCTCTCCCCTACTCTAATGCACACATCTTATATAACCAATATATTAACAACTTATCTAAACATCCTGTCTTAGCTTTTCCCAGGTTCATTTAATCATAGCTGGGTAAATGAGAGAGAGAAGAAGGACAAATATATAGAATTTTAGTCATTATTTTATAAAACTAGGATTATGTTATAGTCCTCTGAAGTTTGCTTTTCCCACTTTATAATTCATCATGTAAATACTCTGTAGTCAGCTGTAATATACCTAATTTATTCTCTGTAGGTTTTTATTACAGAAATTTTCATACATACACAAAAGAAGTGAGAAAAGTATAATGAACTCTCACATATCCATCATCTAGCTTCAACAGTTACCAATATTTACATTTTGCCAATCTTGTTTCATTAATCCTTCCTGTGCTAGGCATCATAATAGCCCCCCACAGATGTTCACATTCTATCCTCTAAGAATATGTTACCTTACAAAGCAAAAGGGACTTTGCAGATATGATTATGTTAAATGCACTGAGATGAGTAGATTATCCTGGATTATCTAGGTGGGCCCAACCTAATCATGTGAGTCCTTAAAATTGGAGACTCTTGCTTGACTGTAGTTAGAGGACATGTAACTGTGGAAGAATGACCAGAGAAATGCAACCTTGATGGCTTTGAAAATAAAGAGGGCCGTGAATCAGGGTTTCTAGAAGCTGGAAACGACAAGAAAATGGATTCTTCTCTAGAGCCTCCAGAAGGGAACACAGCCCTGCTGACACCCTGACATTAGCCCCTTGAGAAGCAGGTCAGATGGCTAACCTGCAGAACTATAAGGTCATAGATGCGAGGGGTTTTTTGGGCTACTAAGTTTGTGTTAATTTGTTATAGCAACAATGAAAAATGAATATACCCAATTTAAAAAATGAATGTACCTCCCCTTCCTCTTTTCTTTCCTTCCTTCCTTCCTTTTCTCCCTCTCTACCTTCCTCTCCCTCTCCTCCCTTCTTTTTTCCCCCTTTCCTTGCTTTCTAGTGCAGTATTTTACAGCAAATTTCAGATATCATTGCATTTTACCTATAAATAATTCATTTACCATATATTTTTAACAGATGAGGATTTTTAAAATAACCACAATACCGGGGTGCCTAGGTAGCTCAGATGGTTAAGCGTCTGCCTTCAGCTTAGGTCATGATCCCAGGGTCCTGGTTTCGAGCCCGGGGCTCCTGGCTCAGCGGGGAGCCTGCTTCTCCCTCTCCCTCTGCCTCTCCCCCTGCTCATGCTCTCTCTCTCTCTCTTTGTGTCCCAAATGAATAAATAAAATCTTTAAAAAAAAATAACCACAATACCTATTACATCTTACAAAATGAGTAATTGGTTAATATCATCTAATATTCTGTGTTCAAATTTTCCTTAGTGTCTAAAAAAAAGTCTCTTTTTGTCCTTGGTTTATTTAATCAGGTTCTAAAGAAACTCGTCAAGTGACATTTTATTGATACTTCTCTCATGTCACTTAATTCATAAGTTTCCTCTTCTCTCCTTTTAAATCAAAGAACAATACTGGTTGGTAAAAAAAAAAAAAAAAAAACCTGGGAAGAATAAAACAAGATGAAACCAGAGAGGGAGACAAACCATAAGAGACTTCTTAAGCATAGGAAAGAAACTGAGTCTTACTGGAGGGGAGGTGGGGGGAGGATGGGGTAACTGGGTGGTGGGCATGAAGGAGGGCACGTGATGGAATGAGCACTGGGTGTTGTATGCAACTGATGAATCACTGAACTCTACCTCTGAAACTAATAATACACTATATTGTTAATTAATTGAACTTAAAATTTAAAAAAAGGAACCCCCCCCCAAAAAAAAAACACAGGCCAAATTTTTTGGTGAAAAAAACCTGGTCATTTGCTCAGTAGAACTTGCCACATTCTGAATTAAGGTAACCATATCCTTAAAGTAGCAATTAACATGTTCTCCTATCCTGTATATTTCCTGTAAAATGGAAGTTAGATCTAGAGATCTGATGACATTTAGACTCAATTCGTTCAGCTTCCTGTTGCATTACATGTAGCTGTTTTGCTGTGAGTGATAACGAAATAGATTGGTGGTTTGCCTGTTGTCAGCCTACCCATCCTTTGTAAAGTTTCCCAAAAGCCTTTCACCCTGTGATATGGGGAGTTAACTGCCTAAATCTATCACTTCATTAACATTGTTTTAGTATCATTAAAACTCATTTTCATATATTTGATGCATTTTTATCTTTTGCAATTTTTAAAATTACTCAGGTTTTCCCAACTTTAGCCAATGGGAGCCCCTATGACTAGCTCCTGTATTCTCTTGACAAGCCCCATTAGTGTTTGATAGCCTCCAGTTAGTATGAAATGCCATTTGGAGACCACAACCTAAGTGATCAGGGTTAACTCACTCTTTTAAAACCTGAATGATAGTTCATGATACGAGCATCAGAAATTGCAGGTGCGTGCACTCAACTGTGTCCTAATCCTCTTAGTATGTCTTACTGCATGCTAAAGACTGTATCTCCTGCCCCTCCTAGACATGCAATTCCTCATTTGTCTGAGTTTCTACCAAACAGGCACCTGAGAGAGATTTGGAAATCAGAAGTCTGGAAGAATTTTGCTTTGGCTTCTTCTCTTAACACAGTCATGGAGGGTGAGACATGGGATCTGTCCTAGACATCCCAGGGACCGGTGCCTAGCTTCACAGATTGCAAGAGTCAGGGCAGTTATTTTGCTGTTAGACGACTGCTGCAGTGTATCTTGAATCTAACAATTGGAGATGGAGCTTCCTGAATGTCTAGCTATATTAGTCAGCTTTTACTAGATTACGCTGCTTAAAAAAAAAAAAAAAAAAAATTCTTAGTAGCTAACAACGAAGGGTGATTTCTCCCTGATGTTGTGCACTGGCTGTAGGTTTGATTTAACTCTACCCCTGTGTCGTCTTTATTCTAGGATCCAGGCTGACCTAGGAGAACCCATCTAGGACGTGCCATTGTGACAGAGTAAAAAGAGAGATGGTGGAACCATGCAAAGGCAATTAAAGCTTTTATTTGGAACTGGCACACATCCCTCCCACTGATGTTTCATTGGTCAAAGCAAGTCACGTGGCCAAGCTTAATGTTAAGAGGGTGAAGCATAATCCTCTTGCAAAGAAGGGGAGCAAATAGCTGAGAATAATGCAATCCACCACTGTTGCTTTGTTTGTGCAAAGAGAGCAACAACCATGGTGGGCCAGTTCTATGCTGGTGTCCTGAGAGTCACTCCTGCAGACTCAACGTAGACCCCACTCCTCCAGCCCTGCCAAGGACTGCGCACCTACCCGATCCTCCGTATCAACTCACTTTCTCCTCCAATCGACTGTAACTGAACTCTACAGCCACAGAATGGATTCATTGTGGTTTATTCATTCCACACTGATAAGCCATCATTTTATTTCTAGGTTTTGTTTTTTAATTTTGCTGCTAAATATCATGCTGCAACAAAACCCTTTAAAACACTTTAAAATATATACTTAAATATATATAAAATATATACTTAAATGCTGTATCTTTCTTTATTCCTATGGTATTAAGTTCTACGTGTGGGATTACATTTCCCTATTTCTTTTTAAAAAAGCTAAAACATTATTCTGACTTTTTCCATGCATGTTTACCAGTGATACATAATTTAATTCTTTAATATTTTTGCCATCTGATAGGTGACAGATGTTATTTCTTAGATCCTTTAATTTGTATGTTGCTGCCCACTAGTGAAGCTAGACAGCATTTTTTTTTTTTACAGATTTATTGAGGTATAATGTTCAACTATAAAATTCATCCATTGGAACTGTACAGTTGGATGATTTTTAGTGAATTTATATTGTTGTGCAACCATCACCTCACCATAATCCAATTCTAAAACTTTTTCCTCACTCCAAAAAGTTTCCTCATGCTTGTTTGTAATCAATTCCGGCTACTACCCCAACTCCAGGTAACCACTGATCTGCTTTGTGCTTTAGGTTTTCCTTCTTAGGACATTTTATATAACTGGAATCATGTAACATACAGTCTTTTGTGTCTGGCTTCTTTCACTTAGATGGTTCTCAGTGTTCATCCTTGTTGCAGTGTCTATCAGTAGTTTGATCCTTTTTATTGCTAAATACTATTGCATTGTATGGATACACTACATTTTGTTTATCCATTTCTCAGTTGATGTACATTTAGACTGATTTTACTTTAGGCTGTTATAAATCATGCTACTATGAAAATTTGTGTACAAGTCTTTGTGTGGACATGGATTTTTATTTCTCTTGGGTAGATATCTAGGAGTGGAATTGCAAAGTCATATGTGCTTATGCTTAACTTTTTTTTTTAGGTGCCAAACTTTTCCAAAGTGGTTGTACCAATCTATTTTCCACCAGCAATGTACAGGGTTTCTCTTTCTCCATATCATTGCCAGCACCTGACTTTGTCATTTTGATTAAAGCCATCCTACTGAGTGTAATGATATCCCATTGTGGTTTGAAATTGCATTTCCCAAATAATTAATGATATCGAGCACCTTTTCATGTGCCTATGAGCCATTCATATATCTCCTTTGGTGAAATATCTACTCAGATATTTTACCTGCTTTTAAATTGTTGTTATCTTATTATTGAGTTGTAAAACTTCTTTATATATTTTGAATACAAAGTCTTTACATATGCTGTACCCCACCCTGGTTGAACCCCTTGCGTAACCAAGTTTAAAATGAGGGAAATGAGGAACAAGAACAGTGCCAACAGGCAACAGTGTCATAGAGTCCCACTGTTCTTACCTGAAGCTCAGGGAGTTTTGCATGAATAAGCATTTTGCAATATGTTGTTTGCCTCTGGTCAATTTCCAGACCTCTGAAATTGTTGTTTTGACCATTTTTTTCCATTTCTTAATTATATTTTGAGAAGAGAATTTACTGATCTCTTTGCTCCTCCATGCCGGAAATTGTTAGACATCACTTCTTATGTTTATGATGGGTTGGAGCCAGGCTTCTTTCTCAACAGCCCCAGAAGTGCTAGGTTTTATTGTCTGGAATTGGGATTGGGTCATATCCCCACCCCTATATCACTCACAGTGGCCATGGGACACACAAGTCTGAATGCAGAGATGGCTGGTCCTCCAGAAGTGAATTGTACCCCAATTCATAATGCTAGGTCATGATGCTAGGTGGCAAAAACAGTCAATGCTCACCACAGTCTCCCTTCAGAGCTGTGATTCCCCATGTAGAAACACTTACACCACGGGCCAATAACCAACACCTATAATGTCCACCAGCTTCAGAGATACCCTGTCTGAGCATGCAGCCTTGCTGAGTTCTTAATGATACTAGACAAAGACTCCCAAGAGCCCAAAGCAGAAACCTGCTTTGGAAAGGAGAAGATTTTAGCGCCACTCCCCTGCCCAAGGTCTCTTCCAGCCATAATCCTAAGAACCTAGAATTCTAATTTTCTCTTGTGTTTTATACTTTACTTTTTCTTATGTTTCCTTTTAGTCTCTTGTGCTTCCTTCTCAGCAATGTTCTATTTTAACATTCCTTTACCTTCCCGTGTTGAAGGCTTCCTGTTCTGTTTCTGTCATTCTGTCTCTGTCTTTCTCTCTTTCTATTATCAGCATCTACTTATCAAACACCCACAAGAGTCAGGCACTGTGCAGAGCACCAACGTTGCAAAAACAAAGATGTATTAACTATAATCCCTTCCCTCAAGTTTACAATGTCTTTGCCAGAAAGAGCCTATCATTCACAGTGAAGCTTACAGCAAAAGTATAACATGTGAGTGCAACGTGAGTGATTCTGACTGTGCAGGCTATGCATTCTCCCCAGGCTGGCCTTGTGCACAGACAGCTTAGCTGAAAGCTTCTGTAGCATTAAGAAGGCCTCCAAGCCCCCAGAATGCCTTACTTTTCCCAGGACTTAAAATTCCTCACTTCACCTCTTCATATTTCTGAAAAATGCCCATAACTTGAGAATCACTAGGGTGCTAGATGCCAGACATTTGTAATAGATTAGTTCCAAAAGGTTGCTTTCTTCTTCCTCTCCCCCCCTCCTCCTCCCCTTCTTCTCCTTCTCCTCCTCCTCCTCCTTCTTCCTCCTCTTCTTCCCCTCTTTCCTCTTTCCCCTTCTTCTCCTCCTCCTCCTCCTTCTTCTTTTGAGAGAGAGAGAGAAAGAGCACATGTGTGGTGGGCGGGGGACAGAAGGAGAGGGAGAGAGAGAATCTTAAACAGGCTCCATGCCCAGTGCAGAGCCTGACGTGGGGCTCCATGCGGGGCTCAATCACACAAGCCCAAGATCATGATCTGAGCCAAAATCAAAAATAAGATGTTTAACGAACTGAACTACCCAGGAGCCCAAGGTTGCTTTCTTCTTAAGATGAGTGGTATCAATCAAAATGTAAGGAGGCAGGTTTGATATGGTGGGGAAGGGATTCTGGAGCAGGGATCCACGTTAGAGAGATGGGCCTGCATGGGGCTCCCCTGAGGATATCATGTGCCTGTGATGCAGGATAACATGTGTACAGAGGAAGGCTGAAGACCCAGATGGGGAGAGAACCTCCAAATATTGATCCCATATACTTCACTTCTGGATCAGGGACCACCTAGAATTCCATCCATCCATTATACCTTGTTTAATTTTCTTCCTTATTTTCCTCTCCCACTCAACAGCCAGTTGATAGGCAATAGTTTATATGTAATTTTGAGCTCAGTGACCTAGACAAGGCATTTCCACTTCTGTTGAAGTTTAAAAATTGTTGCAGTTCATGTGATCAAGTGTTGCTAATGTCACAGGCTAGTGAATAACTGTATAAAGAAAAGCAAAATCTTCCATTCTATCACGGGCTCCTTGCCCACATAGTGAGTTATCACAAGGGCAAGCCAAGTGCAGAAACATCCCATTGGGGAGGGGACAATGGAGAGAATTATTCATGGTATGGAAATTTTGAGAAACTGAAAAAATAGACCCTAGAGAAGGGGGGAATCACACTGTAAGAGAGGAGAGAAAGAATTTCACCTTTGAGTGTGAAATTAGTTTACCTTTGTTAAGACACCCATCCCATGAAAACTATAAATATAGCATCCTGATTATTTAAGAGAAAAACTCTAATTTTCAAGTTTGTGCTATTTCTAGCTATTCCAATCTGCTATGCAGGAAGCGTGAGAGTGCTGATAATTAAGGAACACTATGTTAGGCGATGATAACACACCGCCTCTGGATCCCGGCTCACAGTACCTTGTAAATGTGACAAAATCAGATTTGATACTGCTAAAATGTCAGGAATACACGTTAGCAATCCTCTGATTTCAATACAATTCAGTGATGCTTAATTTCGGACTGCAATCCTTGTGTCAGTGTTCCTTGTCATAGATAATACAAACTGAAGATAATTATTACAAGGAAATATCAAAAAGGCACAAGCTGAAATAATTTACAAATCACTTCTCCCCCCTGCTATTTGTCATTGACCTCCATAAATTGCATGACCAGCAGTCATGAAAATGAGAGGATTTGACTGAACTCCTCAGAACCTTCAGGACTGTAAGCATCAGAAAATGTACTCAGGACTGTCTTATCCCATCTACCCACCTCTAAACACTACTAATGACCCCCTAGCAATCACCCAAGCCCCAACCTGGTTGTATTTCCAGATTTCTCCTGTTCTCGTGCCAATGTCACTAAACCTTATCAAGTTTACCTACTTCTCCAACCTCAGGTTCTATTTCAGATCTTCCCCATCACTCAAAGTCATCTCCTGTCTCTGGTCCAATACCTCTGAGTGAGGTCTCTAAACCCCAAGTCTGGCAGTGCCCCTGTCCTGCTTAAAAACCCTGCACTGGTCTCCTTTTACCCCCAGGTTCAGGCCAAGTTCTTTGGCATGCCTACATGGTCTTTGATGATCTGTCCCTACCCACCTCTCTGGCTAGACCCCCAAGAGCCCCTGCTACCTGCACCTTGCAGTTTGTACCCAAACCAGTAGGACCAAACCATGTAGGTACACATACCCCATGCTGCTCTGGGCATGCTTTTCATGCCAACCTCACCCACCACCTTCACCTGGAGAGCTATACTCATCCTTAAAGACTGTGCAGGAGGCATCTCCTCCAGAAAGCCTTACCTGAGCCCACAGAGAAAATAGATGTGTTTCCTTGGATTTCTCCCATCATTCTCTCTGTCATATCATATTGTTCACCTTTCCTTCAGCCCTGACAGTTAGGAGGTCCTTCACGGCAGGTACTGGATCTCATTCAACTTCCCTATGCCTAGCACAGAACAGCAGACCAGGGATGTTGTAGGCATTCTGCAATTTGAATCTGAGTATAGATTTAATTAAGTTATGGTGAAAATTGTAGAAACTGAGATTTGGTTGTTCAGGGGAGGACCACTTTCTTTAATCCCTGAAATTCCGGTATTAAAGGAGCAGGGATTGGATTCAAGCATTTATCCAAAACGTCATAAAATTATAAAATCATGGACCACATATTTATTTACATACAGTATACATTGTTCTATGTTCTAGAACTGACATAAAAGTGCCATTCTTTATATTTTGAGATATATCTTGCTTTTTCATTCAGTAATGCACTTTTTAGATTATCAATGTTCATACATTTAAGATCTAGTTCATACATTTTCATTGCTATTATGTATTCCATGGTATGGATATATCATGGCTTATATGTTCATGATTGTTACATTTTATTACTGGAATATGTAATCAATATGTAGGACTTTTTATTCCTAATAATATTTCTTCTGTTATTGAGTTTTCTCTTACATTGAAAACTCCACATAAATTTCTTTCTTTTGATTTGTACTTGTAGGTACATCTTGCCCAATCTCTTTATTTACAAATATTCTGACTTTGTATTAAGAATCTCTTTAATGGGAGGAGGAGCAAGATGGCGGAGGAGTAGGAGACCTAAATTTCTTCTGGTCCCAGGAATTCAGCTAGATAGGGATCAAACCATTCTGAACACCTACGAACTCAACAGGAGATCAAAGAAAAGAACAGCAACAACTCTCTGAACGGAAAAGAGACCACTTTCTGGAAGGTAGGACGTGCGGAGAAGTGAATCTGAGGCAATATTCGGGAAGATAGACGGTGGGGGAGGAGGCCTCCATAAGCCGCTTCTGGCAAGTGATAGAGCAGCGGCGGAGCACAAAATCAGAACTTTTAGAAGTCACTCCACTGACGGACGTCGCTCCAGTGGCTAAGCAGGGGGGGGTGGAACCCTCGCAAGACAATGTGGTCTCAGGACCTTCGAGAGATAAGTGATACCATAAGATGAAACAAATTAGAATAATTGGGATCCCAGAAGAAGAATAAAGAGAGAGAGGGGCAAAAGGTATATTGGAGCAAATAATAACAAAGAACTTCCCTAATTTGGGGAAGGAAACAGGCATCAAAATCCAGGAAGCACAGAGAATTCCCCTCAAAATAAATAAAAATAGGTCAATACCCTGACATCTAATAGTAAAACTTATGAGTCTCAGAGACAAAGAAAAAATCCTGAAAGCAGCTCAGGACAAGAGATCTGTAACCTACAAGGGTAGAAACATTAGATTGGCAAAAGACCTATCCACAGAGACCTGGAAGGCCAGAAAGGACTGGCATGACATATTCAGAGCACTAAATGAGAACAATATGCAGCCAAGAATACTATATTCAGCTAGACTGTCATTGAAAATAGAAGGAGAGATAAAAAGCTTCCAGGACAAACAAAAACTAAAGGAATTTGCAAACACAAAACCAGCCCTACAAGAAATATTGAAAGGGGTCCTCTAAGCAAAGAGAGAGCCTAAAAGTAACATAGGCCAGAAAGGAACACAGACAATATACAGTAACAGTCACCTTACAGGCAATACAATGGCACTAAATTCATATCTTTCAATAGTTACCCTGAATGTAAATGGGCTAAACGCCCCAATCAAAAGACACAGGCTATCAGATTGGATTAAAAAAACAAGACCCATCGATATGCTGTCTGCAAGAGCCTCATTTTAGACCCAAAGACACCCCCAGATTGGAAGTGAGGGGGTGAAAACCATTTACCATGCTAATGGACACCAAAAGAGAGCTGGGGTGGCAAACCTTATATCAGACAAATTAGATTTTAAACCAAAGACTGTAATAAGAGATGAGGAAGGACACTATATCACACTTAAAGGGTCTATCCAACAAGAAGACCTAACAATTGTAAAATCTATGCCCCTAACATGGGAGCAGCCAATTATATAAGCCAATTAATAACAAAAGCAAAGAAACACATCCACAACAATACAATAATAGTGGGGGACTTTAACACCCCCCTCACTGAAATGGACAGATCATCTAAGCAAAAGATCGACAAGGAAATAAAGACTTTAAATGACACACTGGACCAAATGGACTTCACAGATATATTCAGAACATTCCATCCCAAAGCAACAGAATACACATTCTTCTCTAGTGCCCATGGAACATTCTCCAGAATAGATCACATCCTAGGTCACAAATCAGGTCTTAACCGGTACCAAAAGACTGGGATCATTCCCGGCATATTTTCGGACCACAATGCTTTGAAACTAGAACTCAATCACAAGAGGAAAGTCAGAAAGAACTCAAATACATGGAGGCTAAAGAGCATCCTACTAAAGAATGAATGGGTCAACCAGGAAATTAAGGAAGAATTTAAAAAATTCATGGAAACAAATGAAAATGAAAACACACTGTTCAAAATCTTTGGGATGCAGCAAAGGCAGTCCTAAGAGGAAAGTATATAGCAACACAAGCCTTTCTCAAGAAACAAGAAAGGTCTCAAATACACAACCTAACCCTACACCTAAAGGACCTGGAGAAAGAACAGCAAATAAAGCCTAAACCCAGCAGGAGAAGAAAAATAATAAAGATCAGAGCAGAAATCAATGAAATAGAAACCAAAACAACAGTAGAACAGATCAATGAAACTAGGAGCTGGTTCTTTGAAAGAATTAATAAGATTGATAAACCCCGGGCCAGACTTACAAAAAGAAAAGAGAAACGACCCAAATAAATAAAATCATGAATGAAAGAGGAGAGATCACAACCAACACCAAAGAAATACAAACAGTTATAAGAACATATTATGAGTAACTATATGCCAGCAAATTAGATAATCTGGAAGAAATGGATGCATTCCTAGAGATGTATCAACTACCAAAACTGAACCAGGAAGAAATAGAAAACTTAAACAGACCTAAAACCACTAAGGAAATTGAAGCAGTCATCAAAAATCTCCCAGCAAACAAGAGCCCAGGGCCAGATGGCTTCCCAGGGGAATTCTACCAAACATTTCAAGAAGAATTAATACCTATTCTTCTGAAACTGTTCCAAAAAATAGAAATGGAAGGAAAACCTCCAAACTCGTTCTATGAGGCCACCATTACCTTGATCCCCAAACCAGACAAAGACCCCATCAAAAAGGAGAATTACAGACCAATATCCTTGATGAACATGGATGCAAAAATTCCCACCAAAATACTAGCCAATAGGATACAACAGTACATTAAAAGGATTATTCACCTCGACCAAGTGGGATTTATTCCTGGGCTGCAAGGTTGGTTCAACATCTGCAAATCAATCAATATGATATAATACATTAATAAAAGAAAGAACAAGAACCATATGATCCTCTCAATAGAGGCAGAAAAAGCATTTGACAAAGTACAGCATTCTTTCTTGATCAAAACTCTTCAGAGTTTAGGGATAGAGGGTACATACCTCAATATCATAAAGGCCATCTATGAAAAACCCAGAGTGAATATCATTCTCAATGGGGAAAAACTGAGAGCTTTCCCCCTAAGGTCAGGAACACGGCAGGGATGTCCACTATCACCACTGCTATTCAACATAGTACTAGAAGTCCTAGCCACAGCAATCAGACAACAAAAAGAAATCAAAGGCATCCAAATTGGCAAAGAAGAAGTCAAACTCTCACTCTTTACAGATGATATGATACTTTATGTGGAAAGCCCCAAAGACTCCACCCCAAAACTGCTAGAACTCATGCAGGAATTCAGTAAAGTGGCAGGATATAAAATCAATGCACAGAAATCAGTGGCATTCCTATACACCAACAACAAGACAGAAGAAAGAGAAATTAAGGAGTCGATCCCATTTACAATTGCACCCAAAACCATAAGATACCTACGAATAAATCTAACCAAAGAGGCAAAGGATCTGTACTCAGAAAACTATAAAATACTCATGAAAGAAATTGAGGAAGACACAAAGAAATGGAAAAACGTTCCATGCTCTTGGATTGGAAGAACAAATATTGTGAAGATGTCAATGATACCTAGAGCAATCTACACATTCAATGCAATCCCCATCAAAATACCATCCACTTTTTTCAAAGAATAGGAACAAATAATCCTAAAATTTGTATGGAACCAGAAAAGACCCCAAATAGCCAGAGGAATGTTGAAAAAGAAAAGCAAAGCTGGCGGCATCACAATTCCGGACTTCAAGCTCTATTACAAAGCTGTCATCATCAAGACAGTATGGTACTGGCACAAAAACAGACACATAGATCAATGGAACAGAAGAGAGCCCAGAAATGGACCCTCAACTCTACGGTCAACTAATCTTTGACAAAGCAGGAAAGAATGTCCAATGGAAAAAAGACAGTCTCTTCAACAAATGGTGTTGGGAAAATTGGACAGCCACATGCAGAAGAATGAAACTGCACCATTTCCTTACACCACACACAAAAATAGACTCCAAATGGTTGAAAGACCTCAATGTGAGACAGGAGTCCATCAAAATCCTAAAGGAGAACACAGGCAGCAACCTCTTCGACCTCAGCCGCAGCAACTTCTTCCTAGAAACATCGCCAAAGGCAAGGGAAGCAAGGGCAAAAATGAACTATTGGGACCTCATCAAGATAAAAAGCTTTTGCACAGGGCGCCTGGGTGGCTCAGTTGGTTAAGCGACTGCCTTCGGCTCAGGTCATGATCCTGGAGTCCCTGGATCGAGTCCCGCATCGGGCTCCCTGCTCGGCAGGGAGTCTGCTTCTCCCTCTGACCCTCCTCCCTCTCATGCTCTCTGTATCTCATTCTCTCTGTCTCAAATAAATAAATAAAATCTTTAAAAAAATAAAAAAAAAAATAAAAAAAAAAATAAAAAAAAAAAAAGCTTTTGCACAGCAAAGGAAACAGTCAACAAAACCAAAAGACTACCGACAGAATGGGAGAAGATATTTGCAAATGACATATCAGATAAAGGGCTAATATCCAAAATCTATAAAGAACTTCTTAAACTCAACACCTAAAGAACAAATAATCCAATCAAGAAATGGGCAGAAGACATGAACAGACATTTCTGCAAAGAAGACATCCAAACAGCCAACAGACACATGAAAAAGTGCTCAGCATCGCTCAGCATCAGGGAAATCCAAATCAAAACCTCAATGAGATACCACCTCACACCAGTCAGAATGGCTAAAATTAACAAGTCAGGAAATGACAGATGTTGGCGGGGATGTGGAGAAAGGGGAACCCTCCTACACTGTTGGTGGGAATGCAAGCTGGCACAGCCACTCTGGAAAACAGTATGGAGGTTCCTCAAAAAGTTGAAAATAGAGCTACCCTATGACCCAGCAATCGCACTACTGGGTATTTACCCCAAAGATACAAATGTAGGGACCCGAAGGGGTACGTGCACCCTGATGTTTATAGCAGCAATGTCCACAATAGCCAAACTGTGGAAAGAGCCAAGATGTCCATCGACAGATGAATGGATAAAGAAGATGTGTTGTGTATACACACACACACACACACACACACACAATGGAGTATTATGCAGCCATCAAAAGGAATGAAATCTTGCCATTTGCAATGACATGGATGGAACTGGAGGGTATTATGCTGAGCAAAATAAGTCAATCAGAGAAAGACATGTATCATATGACCTCACTGATATGAGGAATTCTTAATCTCAGGAAACAAACTGAGGGTTGCTGGAGTGGGGGATGGGGTGGGAGGGATGGGGTGACTGGGTGATAGACACTGGGGAGGATGTGTGCCCTGGTAAGCGCTGTGAATTGTGCAAGACTGTTGAATCTCAGATCTGTACCTCTGAAACAAATAATGCAATATATGTTAAGAAAAAAAAGAAGAAGAAGATAGCAGGAGGGGAAGAGTGAAGGGGGGAATCGGAGGGGGAGATAAACCATGAGAGATGATGGACTCTGAAAAACAAACTGAGGGCTCTAGAGGGGTGGGGGGGGTGAGAGGATGGGTTAGCCTGGTGATGGGTATTAAAGAGGGCACGTTCTGCATAGAAAAAAAGATAACTCTGAGTTGAAAAAGATACACATTTTTGCATTGCAAAAGCACATATAGTATCAGGCAGGAATAATGAAAAATCAGATACACATCTGAAAAAACTCCTGAACTCAGGATAAAGAGATTTGCCTAAAGGTTTCCAAACACAGTGAGAAGGTGAATTTCAGAGGCAGGAGAATCAGAGCAGCAACAGATTTCTCATCTGCAGCTTTGGACACCAGAAGATAGTGGCATAGTATATATTTAGTTTTTCATGAAAAGCATGTGATCCAAGATTCTTATACTATCCAATAAAATATTTATATGGAAAAGAAAGGTTTTTTGTTTTTTGTTTTTTTTTCAGCTCAAGGAGACTTACAAGTTATGCCACCCAAGCATATTTCTAAGTAAATTACCTAAGGGAGAACTCTAATTTATAAAAAATAAAAAATCTCAAGGTAGGATGAACTATTCAAAGAGTAGAAGTCAGTCAAAAAAATATTTAAGTCCCTAGTTTGTTCCAGGGTGGAGTGGTGACAAGACAGAGACCTCCAGAAGCTCCTATTCAGGGACTCAGTGTTATGAAGATTTAGTGGGGTATAGGAAGAGAGAGACAAGTACACAGGTGCTGTTTTGGCAGAGTTGGGGACGATGTTTGATTTGAGAACCGACTGTAAGGAGGAGGCAACCTTGCCTACTTAGAGAAGAATACTCTGAGCAGAAGATACAGTCTCTGAGAAGGAAAGAAGCATGGAGTGTCCCCTCATGCAGAAAGAAAACCACTATGGCCGGGCATGGGGAACTTGGGCAAGAGGAGGCACTGAGGCAAAGATGGTCACCAACTCACTGAAACCAGGTTTTTCCTCTTATTCCCTGGCATGTGGCTAGACCACCTTCCCAGCCTACCTGGAAATGGGGTGAGGCCATGAATTCCATCCAGAACAATGTGAACAGAAGTGATATTCAGTTCTGCCCCCTAAAAACCACCTATATGTACTCCTCCCTCCTCATTTCCCCTTCCAGCTAGTTAGAATGGAAATGGCCCCAAGGGTGACTTTGAAAGAGCCACATGTTGAAGATGATGGCAACCTGTATCTCTGAATGGTTGGTGTTGAAGAACTTCACGAACCTGGTCACCAAGCTGGTATGTTAGCAAGAAACAAAAAAACTACACTGTTTGAGCCGTTGTTGAGCATTGGGTAAATAAATCTGTTAACAGCAATTAGCCCACCCTGACAGCCACAGATAGGCAAGGTCTTGTGGGACCATAGTACAGAGTTTGAGTTTCTCTCCCAGTGTAATGGGAAGGGCTGGAGAAGTGACACAATCAGATTTATATTCTGGAATCTAGGGGCAGGGTTCCTAATGAGTCTTAGAAAAGATCATTGTGGCTCAGAGTGGAGCTTTAGAAAATGAGAGGCTATGAAGTGATTGCATTTGGAGAAATTTGGAGGTAGAGCTGATGTTTTGGATATGGGATATGTGAGAAAGTAGAAGAAAGGATGACTCATGAATTTGAGGTACTTTACTGAAATGTGGACAATTTCATTCATTACTGTTAAATCTGAGATGTCTATTAGGCATTCAAGGAAGATATTAGGTATATGAATCCAGAGTTTCAAACAATAAGTTAAGGTTGAGGAAAGAACAATAAGTGAGCATATACATGTTCCTGAAGCCTGTGATTGGGATCTCTTAGGGGAGAGCATTGGTAGAGAAGACAAAGCAGAGCTCCAGGACTCGTGGCATTGCTGGTTGGTGAGGAGGAGCCAGTGATGCTGACAGAAGTCGTGCCATTGAAGTAGGAGAAAAGTCTGGCTAGGGCAGGCTCCCAGAATCTTAGTGGGGTTTTTCCCAGTAAGGTTTGGTTGCTGGGGTATAAGTGGAGAATAAGCAGGTAGTTGGTTTTAAATAGTTCAGGGCTTTTCCAGTCAAGTACGTAAGCAGGTATGTATTAGTTTCCTAGGGCTGCTGTAACAAATTGGTGGCTTAAAACAACAGAGCTTTACTCTCACAGTTCCAGCGGCCAGAAGTCTGAAATCAACAAGCCAGCAGAGTTGGATCCTTCCTGGAGGCTCTGGAGAAATTTGCTCTATGCCTCTCTTCTAGTTGCTGGTGGCTGTTGGCAATCCTTGGCTTATAGAAATAGCATTCATCTCTGCCTCCATCTTCTCTCTGGGTTTCTGTGTCTGTTTCCCCTTGTCCTCTCTTCTAAGCACTTGTCATTGGATTTAGGGCCCGTCCTCATCCAGGACAATCTCATCTTGAGTTCTTCAACCTAATTACATCTGCAGAGATCTGTTTTCCTAAATAAGTTCACATTTATAGACTCCAAGCAAACCTTGGGGAAGGAGTCACTATTCAATTCCCTACAAGGAGGGAGTGTGAGAAGGCAAGTGAGTTAAAAGGATTTGCAAGGAAGCTATAGGGCTGGATCATGGAATCCAAGCTGGATGAGCAGGGAGAGGAGGGCATGAGACTGTTGTGGAGAAGAAAGAGTGGTGAGGTCAGACTGGAGAGCAGCGGAGCAGGAGAACTAGGGCAAGGGAGGGATGACATCACAACAGCTGATGGAGGCCACTTATTGTTGGCGACACAGTCTGGGCATGGGTACCTGAGTGAGAGACTGAAGGGACATCGAGAAAACTCCACCAGAGGAGAAGAGGGTGTGGACTCAGAGAATGTGAGCTGGGTCACCAGCATGGGTGATGAAGCCCTCAGAATGATGACTGGAGTGGGGAAGGAACAGTGAGTCCAGTGCAAGAAGCATCAACAAGCAAGGGACAGGACAACAGCATGGGGACAGCAATTGGGAGGACTGAGCAAGTGACAGTTATGGCTAAATCAGAATAGATGAGTGGAAGGGGACTGCCAGCTGCAATATAAGGAATTAAAAGTTACAAAAATAAAAAATAAAAGAGGAATCAGAACTCCAAAGAATTCCAACAAAACTCAGGAGTTGGTGGGAGAGGGACAGAAGGAATGGAGAAGTAACTTAACAGCTTCATTTTTGTGTGGGGTATGTGGCTGGAACTGAACTGGATAAAAACCATACTAAAAAGTCTCCTCTTGGGAAATTGGGACGTGTAATATATTGATAGAGAAATACAGACTTGAATATACTCTTCAAAAGATACCTACCCACTGAAATAGAAACATCTAGAAAAGCTTCCAAATCATCAGAGGCCAAAACAGTAACTAAAAATAAAAGTCTATCAATGCAGTAAAAATTGGTTAAGGAAGAAAACAGGAACAAAGAATACATAAGAGTACTAAAAGCACAAAATAAGATTTTAAAAGGCCAAATATGTCCTTTATTTCAATTATAGCCATTGTATTTAATTATCCCTACTAAAAATAATGATAAAAAATCCTTAGGCAGTCATTAAAAACAATCATTGTTGTGATTATTTCATGGGTGTATAATTGCACACTTTAAATATGTACCGTTTATTGTACTCAATTATACTTCAATAAAGCTGTTTTTAAGAAACAGCAAAGACCCCAAGATTGGGTGGAAAAGCAAACTCCAATTTATATTTATGTATATATCTAAGAACAATGGAGAAAGGCTAAAAAGAGGGATGATAAGTGCAAACAAATAGAAAACTGGGAAGGCAGTATTTGTTTATATCATATAAAGTGGATTTTGAAGCTAAAAATATTGTAAAACAATATATTTTGTAATGATAAAAGGTAAAATCCACAATATTTGAAAAGCCAAAAATCTTTAATGAACCTATAATATAACTTTAAAATATATAAAGCAATAACTTCTAGAAATGCAAATAGGCAAATTCACAATCATATTAAGAAATCTTAATATACTTCTCTCAGAATTTATAGGATCTAGTAGATAAATATGAAATAAAATTATAGAGGGCTGGAATAATAATGAACAAACTTGACTTAATACACATATACACACAAAATTTCATACTCAAATAGAAAATGTACCTTCTTTTCAAGCACCCTTAAAACTTTGATTAGGGCACAAGGAAAATATCAGCTATTTTTTCAAACAAATAGAAATCATACAGTGAAATTAGAAAATGTCAAGAAAAATTTAGTCTGTAAAAAGTAAACACATAAAAAATCCACTTGAAAATTTTGAAACCTCTTAGTTCTAAGTCATCTGTGAATTTAAAAAAATCAAAACTAGAATTCTAATTAGAAAAAAGTAACATGATTACATATTAAAACCTTATGGGAATCAGCCAAATAGTGATATCTAGTAGAAAATGTGTAACCATCAGGTTAAGTGTTAGAAAACAAGAAAGATTTCAAATAATGAACTAAACCTTTAATCCAAGAAAATGGAAGGAGTATAGAGTAATACTAAATGAGATAGAAGTAACTTTTAAAAACCAGAAATTATTGAAATATAGAACAAAAGAAAATCATGGTCATAAATAATGAAGTTTGTTCTTGAGAAAAAGTGTAAACAATGGAAAGGCTATGCCTTTGACAAGAGAAAAAATAGTAAATGCCTCGAGAATAACAAGAGATAAAATTACAAACACTAGAAGATTTCAAAATTAAGACAACACACTATGACAACTACTTTGAAAATCTAAATGTAATGCAGGATTTTCCAGGAAAACAGAAATTACCAAAACCGACTCAAAAATTAGAAAACCTGAACAGACCTCGAAACAGGGAAAAAATTAAGCCGTCAAAGCTGTTTCCCAAAAAACACTTGGCGCATTTAAAATTCATAGTGTGATTGCTAAGAGTAAAGACTTGATTTTCATCCTTGCTCTGCCACTTACTGATGGTGGCACTTCAGTATGGTTGCCAGATTCAGCAAATAAAAATACAGTACAGCCAGTTAAATTGGAATTTTAGATAAACACTTTTTAGTATAAATATTCTCATGCAATATTTAGGACATAACTTACTAAAAAAATTGCTCATGTTTATGTGAAATTCCAACTTAACTGGACATGCTATATTTTACTGGCAATCCTAGAGTTTAGACAGATTCCTCACCTTTCCTGAACTTGTTTTCTCATTTTTTAAATGGGTATGATAATCATCACCCTACCTCAGAAGGATAACGGGAGAATTAAATGAGTTAGTATGTGGAAAACTCGGAGGGAAAACGTGGCCCATAGTCAGCACTATTTTCGTGACAGCTCCTCTTCTGCCCCGAGGCCCCCTGCCACTGCCCACCCCATCCTCATTGTTTCTTCAGCAAGCACGTACAGTCCGCTGAGCAAGCGCCTGGCCCTAGGCGAGATACGGGGGCAGACACACAAATAATAAAATTAAAAGCATTCTCCCGTTTTATCTTTCACTTACCACCCCCACGAGCACATACTAGAAGTGGTTCCAGATGATCACAATGCCAGGTCTCCTTCCCCTTCCGACAGCCGAACGGGAACGCCCCACTGACACGCATTCACCAGAAGCCCACCCCCACCCTTGGAGGCGCATAGTCGAGATCCTCACGTTGACAACCTGGGGTTTTTCCCACCTGAGAATCAACAACCTGTGGCCTTGTTCGGGTGGCTTTATCTCTTTTGGCCTCTCTAACGTAAAAGAAGGCATTGGAAGAAGATAATAAATGTACACCAGTCTCTCATACCATACTATTTGCTTTTTACACTGAAAACATTATGACGGTCAAGCCTTGGGTGGTTTTGCCCGCATAGGGTTTTCCCTTAGGTTAATATTTACAGTTACTGTTCTCTGCTGAGAAACAGTAATTAAGACAGAGACTTTGCCCAGTCTCTCTCCCAGGCTTTCTTAGAGAGCCTCTGCCTCCCTTGGCTGGAGCGTTTCGCTTGGTGGTCAGGTCTCAGAAACCATGCGAAGAGCGCCACCTGTTCTTCCAGATGATGCACCTCTCCCTGCGGGACCCTTTCCAGCTGGAGCGCAACTCAGCTCCTCAACCAGCCCTTTCCCCTTCCTCTGCCGGGTGCTGACACCTGGCTCACCTCAGCTCTCTCCACTCACTTCAAGGAATACCCACCCTGTGGCATTTCTGCAGGAGTATAAAAGGGTCTCCTTTCATACCCCTTCCGGGCTGTTCTGATGATGAAGTCCATCTCCCTGCTCTCCGCACACTCCTCTTTCCTCCTCAGTCCTCACCTGCTTCCCGCGCCCACCCGCCCCCGCTTCCACTCACTCTGGTATTCCAGCCTGACGCGCCACACATTTGCACGCCTTTTATTTACACTTTAAAGTAGTGCGGGAGAGGGAGAATTCTTCCTCTACCCTTCAAGGTTTTCCAGCTGGACTTAGAATTAAATTTACATGGGACAGGTTAACAGGACGAGAAGATAAAGTTTTATGATAGTGCACAGAGGCTCAGTAATGAAACTGACACCCAAAGAAATGACTAAGGCAGGCAGTTTGTATACTTTGTAGACAAAGAGATAATAATTTTGTGAGGAATTTACATGATAAGAAAAACAGATGTTTGGGAACTTTAGTAAGGAATTCTAAGAGGAATTTAGGCTAAGGTAGTAGATCAGTAAGACAATAACAAGGTTTGTTTCTATAGCTTTCTTGGCTTTAAAGTTCCTCTCTGGTGATAAGGATGTCTTTTCCTTTCTCAGTACAGGGAGGTTATTTTTCATATGGGAGATTGGTTTCCAGCTCTCAGGGGGAGAGGGGAGGGTCTGAGTATCCTTGCATCCACTGGTTCCCAAATAGCTTCGATTCAAAATAATCAATATTCCACTGTGGTACATGGTGGCTGCTAAACAGTAAAGACTCTGCGCTTTGATAGTGGAAAGAAAGGCTTTGTTCCTGCTCAAAAGAGAAAAGTAACATCTGCTAAGTTCCTACTATGTTCTAGACACTAGGCTAAGCCCCTTTCCACATATTTTCCTCATTTAATTCTCTAATAACATGTGAAACAGATGTCAGCATCTCCATTTTACAAAATCAAAAACACCAGTTCAGAGGTTAAGCACCTCACCCAAGGTTTACACAAGTCAGTTGCAGAGCTGGAATTTAAATTCAAGTCTCTTTGACTCTAAGTCCAATATTTTTCCACTACCCTCCAATGATGGCCACCTCATGGGAAATTTGCTTATATGTGCATGTGTGTTATGATTTTTTTTTTTTTGAGAGAAAGAGCATGAGTGGGGGTGGGGAGAGCAGAGAGGCAGAACCTCAAGCAGACTGAGTGCTGAGCCCTGATCCTGAAGTGGGACTCAATCTCAGGAGGCTGAGATCATGACCTGAGCCAAAATCAAGGGCCCAATGCTTAACTGACTAAGCCACCCAGGCACCCATGCTGCATTATTCATAATGGCCAAATTATGGAAGCAACCCAAGTGTCCATTGAGAGATGAATGGATAAACCAATATGACATGGAAGTGGAAGATTACTCAGCCACAAAAAAGGATGAGGTCTTGCATTTGCAACAACATGGTTAGACCAAGAGGGTATTATGTTGAGACAGAGAAAGACAAATAGCATGAGTTCACTTATATGTGGAATCTAAAAAACAAAACAAACAGACTCTTAAATATGGAGCAGTAACTGTTGGTTGCCTGAGGGGAAGTGGGTAGGAGGATGGGTGAAATAGAAAAATAAAAAGATTTTTAGGGGCGCCTGGGTGGCTCAGTTGGTTGGGCGACTGCCTTCGGCTCAGGTCATGATCCTGGAGTCCCTGGATCGAGTCCCGCATCGGGCTCCCTGCTCGGCGGGGAGTCTGCTTCTCCCTCTGACCCTCCCCCCTCTCATGTGCTCTCTCTCTCTCATTCTCTCTCTCAAATAAATAAAATCTTAAAAAAAAAAAAAGAAAAAAAAGAAAAAGAAAAAGATTTTTAAAATGTCACCTAGATCTAGGTCAAATCTGTTTCCTCTAGCTTCTTGGTCTCTCCCTGCTCCTTCCTGCTCTTGGTTATGGGTTTGTGGCTTCTCCCTCCTGTCTATTCAATCCCATGGTCAGCCAGGCCCAGAAGGGAGACCATGGGCCAAGGTACAGCAAGGTTGCCTGCTGCTTCTTGCTGCTCTTGTGTAACAGATCCCAGAATAAAATCCTTACTCTCTAGGCAGTGTCTTGTCTTCTCTGAAAGCACAGACCCTTACTGAATGGGGAGTAGCCAGCCTAGGATGTACCCTCAGCCTTAAGCTCTGCCCACCATGCCCATTGGCCACCATGACCATGTCTCTCTCCTCTTTCATTTTATTTCCCTCTCCCTTGCCCCGTTCTCATCTTTCTCTTCATTGTTAGGGCTGCCATCACAAAATACCACTGACTGGGTGGCTTAAACAACAGAAATTTATTTTCTCACAGCTCTGGAGGCTAGCAGTCTAAGGTCAAGGTGTCAGCGGGGTTATTTCTTCTGAGGCTTCTCCCCTTGCCTTGTAGATGACTGTCCCTTCTTTGTGTCTTTACATAGTCTTCCTTCCATGTGTGTCTATGTCATAATCTCTTCTTACAAGGTCATAAACTCTTATAAACTCTTAAACTAGTCATATTGGGTTACGGCCCACCCTAATGACCTCATTTTAATTTAATCACTTGTTTAAAGGCCCTGTGACTTTTTTTAAATTTTATTTTATTATGTTATATTAGTCACCATACAATACATCATTAGTTTTTGATGCGGTGATTCACGATTCATTGTTTTCATATAACACCCAGTGCTCCATGCAGTATGTGCCCTCCTTAATACCCATCACCAGGCTAACCCATCCCCCCATCCCCCTCCCTTCTAAAACCCTCAGTTTGTTTCTCAGAGTTCATAGTCTCTCATGGTTCATCTCTCCCTCCGATTTCCCCCCCCTTCATTTTTCCCTTCCTTCTCCTAATGTCCTCCATGCTCTTCCTTATGTTCCACAAATAAGTGAAACCATATGATAATTGACTTTCTCTGCTTGACTTATTTCACTTAGCATAATCTCCTCCAGTCCCATCCCCTCCAGTCATCATCCATGTTGATGTAAAAGTTGGGTATTCATCCTTTCTGATGGCTGAGTAACATTCCATTGTATATATGGACCACATCTTCTTTATCCATTCATCTGTTGAAGGGCATCTCGGCTCTTTCCACAGTTTGGCTATTGTGGACATTGCTGCTATGAACATATAAAGGCCCTGTGACTTTATATGACTCCAAATACAGTAATAGCCTGAGGTACTGAGGATTGGGACTTCAACATATGAATTTTGAAGAACTTCAGCCCATCACACTCTCTTTTTCTCCCTCTCTCACACACACACACGATACACACCTACTTGTGCTTAACACAAACAGACACGTACTAAAAGAAGGCAAATACTAGCTTGAGACAGAGGCTGCACCTGTCTCACTGGGGATTCCTGTCTCCCAGGTTCTCAGGAAGAGAAACTCACTACCTCAGCCACCTGCTCCTTATTAATGAGGAAGAGCAACTGGTGCTGGCCGAGGAGTGGGGATGGATAAGGTTTCCTTGAGTGTAGATGGCTTGCAAGGGATCCTGGGATCTCAGGGAGGAGTTCTTGGGCCTGATGCCTTTCTCACCCGTGGGTCTGAAAGTCTGAGAATGGGCTAAGAGATTTGAGGCCCATGCTTGAGCTGTTTCATTAACTGGAGTCCACTGTCATATTCATAGAGTCTTCAAAGTCTCAATAAGGATAATTTTTAAAATTTGTGTTCATTTCAGTGATCATCTAAGAACATTAACATAAGTACATCTTGAAATATCAAGATGACCACCCAAATGCAAGGACTACCATGTCATTTCAGAGGCTACATTTGTGTTCATTTCTATAATTGTTGGTGCCAAAAAACACTATTGGAAGTGCTCAGAGCCAGAAAGAAAGGAACATACATTACATAAATGTAATGTTTATGCAAAGGGAAGGCCAAATAATGTCATAGCACATGGTATAAATTGGAGTTTAAGTTATCTCATTGTTGGACTAGAGCAAAGAGATAGGAGAATTAAATTATTACAAAGCACAGTTAAAAACCTGACATATTAGGAGGTAGCCACACATCATAATCCATCATTTGTCATATTAAAGTAATAATAATTTTAATGGTTTTTAAATTGATTAAATTTGTTAACCAAACTTGTTAAATTGATTTAAATTTATTTGTTTTGGTTTTTGTTTGTATAAGCCTATTAACATAAGAATCTTGATTTAGCTTATGATTATACACAGTTAAGAAATATATTTAAATCCAGACTTATACTCCCAGATAAGATGGAGTAGTTTGTATCAGACTAACTCCATGGCTAAGAAAAACTGTAAGAGATGGCTCATAATCCAAGAATATCAGGGAATAACCAAAGTATCTCTGAAAAAAAGAAAATATATAAAAATATAGATCATTTTACCAGAGAATTATAATCTAAAAAAAAAAAAATATATATATATATATATATATATATATATCTGAAAAGAGGAAATGCTTTGTGGTAAGCACTGCATTCAACATAGTCTTTTCTGCTTGAGTCAATGATCAATTCCTGGCATGGAACACAGAGGCAGAAAAAAAAAAGCAGTGGTCTAGAGCTTAACGCACTTTCACTGGGCTTGATAGGCAAAAAATAGAGTTCAAGCTACAAAGAAACCAAGACTCGAGGTCCAATATCCTAAAGTAAAAGGAACCACAGAGAGGTGAAGCTGACATTAAGCCTGAATTCACTCAAGTCATTTTATGATTTCCAAGCTATATGTTGGATAAGACACCAAGAACCAAGTGGAAGAAGCTGCCAAGACAGTAAAAATCTAAGGATGGCATGCTTAGCCTCACAATGCTAGAAAGCCAATTGGAGTTTGGTGCTTTCCATGAGTAAGGCCCTGGTAAACACCCAGAGGTTCACTTGAGACCCCAGAAAAGCTATTTCTTAGAAGTCAGGGGAAACCAGAAACAGAAGAGCCTCTACTGAATCAAGGTGATTTTGCATATCCCATCTGCTTACAAGAAGACTTATTCCCCTTCCAGTTCCAGCCTGGAGAGAGCAAGTTGCCACAACCTGCTAAACTCCCATGTGTGGGAGGTGAAACCCTATGGGTTCCCCCTGCCCCGCCATACCTTCAGGTCTCTGCATCAACCCTGTGGGGTTCAACCCCAACATTATGGTATGTATGATACCCAACGTGGACTGGGAGGCACTTCTGGAGACGCCCAAATAGTCGATCCATAGGTATGAGTGTAATGAGAAATTTCTGAGGAAGAAGCACCACAGACCACAAGAAGTAGATGTGTTGGAGGGAACTCTGCAACCATCCTGTGGGATCCCTAAGATGCTGCTGAGTGACAAAGAAACAAACTCAACCATGCCAGGCACCCGTTTTTCACTCTGTGACCATGTGTATCTTTGCTTATATTCATCCTGTTTGCTGGCTCTATCAAATGCAGACCCAACCCTTGACCCAATGATACATCAAACACACATTTTCTTGAGCTTGGACATAGACATATATATTTTTTTTTCCCATTACAGTTTCAAAACAAAACAAGAGGAAGAAAAGACTTATTTCTCTCTGGAGAAAGTACTCATCTGAAGTCTCAAAAACTGTTTAAATACAATGTCCAGAATTCGACAAAAAATTTACCAGGCATACCAGGAAATAAGACCAAATTATGAAACCCAAGAAAAAAAGAGGGTCAATATATAGGCCCACAGGTGATCCAGATATTGGAGTTATCAGATAGGCACATTAAAATAATTATGTTCAATATAAAAACATAGATCATTTTACCAGAGAATTATAATCTAAACAAAAACAAAACACAAGCAAAATGGGACTCCTGTAGTATCAACCTCTCAGTAGCTTAGTCTAGAAACCTAGATCTGATTTTTGATTACTTTATCTTCCTCAGCTTATTAATACATGTATGCTTCACTATCCATTACTCACTGTCATTTCCCTAATTAAGGCCAACATCACCTCCCACCTGCAACCACACTCCATACCATGGAATGAACTTTCTCTATTATAAATCCGATCATCTTATTCCTCTTCAAAACATCATTCAGTAGCTCCCCTATGGTCTTCAGAATAAACAAGCTCCTTTTGCATGGCTCTAGGCTATGCATTACCTGACCTTTACTTTCCTCTACAGTTATATACCTTGCTACTTGCTACTTCACCCCTCCAAACCCCAGGGAGCACTTGTCCTTCAACTATAGTATTCAAACGTACCATGTTTTCACATCCTGCTGAAATTTGCATATGCCATTTCCCCTTCAAAACACCTTTACTCTCTTTCACTTAGCATATTCCCACCAGTTTTCAGAAACCTTGTCTTCCAACAGGTTCTCTAGGGACCTTTTTAGATCCCTCTCCTAACATAACATGCCCTTTATAGAACATTATCATGCTGCATGGTAATTAAATATTTACATACATACCTCCCCCCCACCAAATTACAAAGTCTTTGTTGACAGGGACCACATTCCCCTGGCACTTTGTACAACAACTGATGCATTATCGGTACGTTTGAGGATTGGTGGCTGGGAGATGGCATTGCAAGCAGTGTCCTGAGAACAGGAGCTCAGCATGTTTTTAAAAGATGCAATGTGCCCAGAACCCAGCTGTAGTTGTTTGCCCACCCACATGGGTCCCTAGGGAGAGGCCAGTCTCCATGGAGGCCTGGTAAATGCAGCCAATCCCAGAGCCTCTGGAGCCCCACACCACTTCACACCAACTCAAGACCAGCATAAACTCCAGTGTTTGTTTCCAAACCCCGTGAAGGTCGTGAGTATAAGGAACAGAATCCCCAAGGGCCCTTCTTCAAATTGCAGGCAAAGGGTAAAGCTAACTGTTATCTGCCTGCAAATGCTTTCTTTCCAAATGATCTATAAAAGTGTGCACTCCTCCCTGAAGTGATCTTTTCCCTTAAAGCCTATGTGGGTAATCAGTTCTGTCCTATCCACAGGACTGGAGTGAGGGATGTGTGTGTAGAAAGTTCATTTGGAATGAACGTACAAACAGAAGGAGCAGCTAATACTCTTTTGTGGTTGGTGCACAGACTGCAACAGCTGAGGCTGCTCTCATCAGGTAGCGAATCTTCCATGGTCCCGGTGCTCCTGCTCTTACAGCCCCCGCACACACTGATCCCACAGCACACCCACAGTGTCCTCAGAGACCGCGGCTTTAGAAAACAGCCGATCCAGTAACAATCCTAGCAAGTAACCACTGCTGAAGTTTGTACATGGCCATCCTTTCCGTCTAAGAGGCAGTGAGCCTCTAAGCTGAGCATTATTACCTCCACCTTGGAGGAGGGGGAAAATGAAGCTATAGGCCGAGTAACTTGCCTAAGGTCACACAGCCAGATGCTGCCAGGATTCACACTCAGGTGAATCTGATGGCTCCACAAAGCTGGTGATTATCTCCCCCTTCCATGGCAATAACGTGATGGCTCAGAGCACACTTTGCCCCCGTTCCTGTGGTGGTGCTCTGCACCCCACTAGCAGACAACATGCCCGGGAAGAGACAAACACAACTTTGAATTCTAAACTTTACACCTAACCTTAAAAAAAAAGGTATAACATCAGAACAGGGCAAGGGTCAAAGCCATTTCAACTCTAGGATGATGTTGCCAAACATCTGTTTGAAAGGGCTCTCTTTTCAAGAGCGTCTCTGCTGTCTGCATAACGTTTATGCCAAGCAAACTCCTCGTGTGGGGAGCACCAAGGCCCCCCCCGGAGACCAGTAAACCAAATGTTTGCGTGCCTGAAATCTCCTTCCAAAGAGCACAGGCCCTCCTGATCCTCTAATTACTCTTGACGGTACAAGATAAAGCAAAAAAGAAAGCTTCATAACGATGATGCACTGCTTCCTGCCGCAGCTGTAGGAATGAAAAACTCACTGTGGCCTAATTCACAAGACAGCCCGCAACAGCCCAAGTTCATTCCAAGGTACAGATGTTATTAACTTGTGACCCAGCCTAGGAACCAGGCAGCTGTGAAATAATGTTTCAGTTAAAAAGCAAAAAAGAAAAAAGGGGGAGGGGGGAGAAAAAACCCGCCAGAACATAT
Organism: Neomonachus schauinslandi; assembly: GCF_002201575.2. NCBI lineage: Eukaryota > Metazoa > Chordata > Mammalia > Carnivora > Phocidae > Neomonachus > Neomonachus schauinslandi. The sequence continues at coordinate 119,773,241 of NC_058403.1, forward strand.
TGCTGATAAAATGTTTACACTCAGTTTAACAAATTTTATAGTAATGATGCTCTAAAAATGTGTTTCTCATGAATGGCTTTTCGATACTGAATGCAAATAAAGAAATAAGGAGCTTGGAATTGCAAACAGATTACCTCTGCCCCAGAGTTGATGGTATCAGCACAATACCCACCCCGCCAAACCCATATGCACGGATTTGCCACGTGACTCCTGGCAGATCCTATAAATTGCATTTCGCCACCTCATCAAGTCACATGGTTGCTTACCGCTGGAAGGTTCTACATGCCTTAGGCACCGTGGCAACAGATCAGACTCTCCTAACCCCCCTCCCCCTCCCCCACAAAAGATAACCAAACAGCCTAGGGATTTGGTAGTTGGCCATGTGAGCACCATAGAAACAAGAGAAACTGAGGAAAGTAATACAACTCCAGATCAATCTCAGAATGTTTGGCCTCGAATAAATATGAAACAGAGAGAAATGCCAGTTTTGCAAAGAAGCAGGAGAGATGCTATTTTAACCCAGAGAAACACAGCAAAACCACTGACTTCTAATTGGGCCCCTGATGCGGCTGGATGCTAATGTAAGACCCTAGGCACACCTGAATCAGCCTTTCAGGCAGGACCCTGCAGACTACAGGAACACCTGTGTCGGGGAGGCTCTCTGTCTCCATAGACTCTGAACACACAGGGAAAAGTTCAGTTTCATTACCTATGATCACCCAAGCTCACAGTCACTATTCCAAGGCAAGCGTGTTATGCAGCAGGGTCAGGCCTCGGCTGCCGGCCGCTTGGGGAAGGTGAGGAGGGGAAAAGGCGTGGGATTCGAGCAAGCAAGGAATTCTCATCGGGGTGCAGAGAACCCAGATGCTAGAATGAAGGGAGCATCAGAGCAATCGGTAGGGTGACCAACACTCCCCTGCCTGCCTGGAACTCTCCCGGAGGAGCTATCCCAGAAGCCTCCCAGTCCTTAGCAACCCTAGCCTCCCGGCACTCAGGTTAGAGGGAGGCAGAAGCCGCAGCCTCAGTGGCCATTCCCAAATTAGACCGACAGCTGATCAGGCGGAGCTCCAGGGAGGACTGCGGAGCCTCGTCAGAGGCTGGGCTTATAATGAACGTGGAAGACTTGCATCAACACAGACCACGGACTGGCCACTGGCTGCCTGGAGCAGAACAGGCAGCTCTGGAGGGCCCCACGGTCGTGAACAGGAGAGGCCGGGGGAGGAGGAGTTCCAGCTGGTGCCCAGGTTCTCCTCAGTTCCCGCAGGACTTGGAAATGGTGGTCGGACCTCACGACGAATCTTAAAGTTTATGTATAGAACCATGACAAGAGTATTTATTTCTTCTCTGTGTGTGGGCAGGGCTCAGTCACGTTCATTTTTCTGTCCACCTCACAAAGTCCTTAATTAAAGAACTCTCTAGATCATGTCATACGTGAGCAGGCTTGGCCTGACTGTTGGAGTAACTTTCTGGTTAAGATTCTACTTTAATTACCCCTGGTCTTCTTCCACTTCCACATCTCTCTTGTAGAGTTCTGTCTTAATGAGGCTCACTGTGTTCCCTATTATACAAATAGGATTTCACAGCCCAGGCAGTGATAGGGCTCAGGGAGAGGCAAAAGTGATTCCTCTAATGGATCCAAGTGTGGGTTTATACATCATTCATTCCTGACAGAGGCCACAGTATGAAACTACCTTTTTAAAAAAAGGCTTTTGAACACCACAAGACCCCACTGTTGAAATTACACAAGGGACAAATATTGTTAGTTATTATTGCTGGGGATTAAAGTGAAGGATGATCTGTTCTTCCTCTGGCCTCTCCTGCCCACTGGGGCTTTGGCAGACAGAGAACATCACAAGAGATGTATCCAGGAAGGGACCTGCAGATGTTTTATTCATGGGTAAGACCCAAGAGCCCCTGGACAAGCTGGGCCAAAGAGGATGCTTTTCTTCACTACCCCCGTGTGACTTGAAGACCACATGCTCTGAGAAGCTGAACAGAGAATAGTGGTCTGAGCTGGGCCTCCAGAAGCAGTGGTCCCTGCCGAGTGGAGACTCTCAAATGGGAATGCCCCTGGGGACTGGGAGTTGGCCGATGCAAGAACAGGAAAGGGTACTCAGGGCAGCTGCGTATGGCTGTACAGATTGTGCATTGCACAAATGCACTCCTCGAGGGGGCAAGTGGGAGGGTAGTCTAGCCCCAGCTCCATTCACATTTGTGAATGGCACATTTGTCCATTGCACGAACATGTCATCTACTCACATTTGTCCTTGCCCGAACATGTCATCTACTCACCCACCTGTTCCTGTCAGACCTTGCCTGCCCAGATGGGGCATCATTTTCAAAGGCACAGAGGCACCTTATGGGTTAGCTTGTTGTCTGTGACTAGTACCTTTAACACGCCTATTCCTGGTCAACACATGGCCTTCTGAATATTAGCAACTCTACTGTCCTTGAGACAACTGAGTTAGCAGACGGCAGGGAGGAAGCCTCTTCTCTGTGGAAACAGGAGGTAGCCGGGATTAGTGTTCTGCCCTAACGCGAGCCAGAGTCTGCCCACTGGTCCAAAGAGGCCAAACAGCCAAGCCTGTGGTCAGCCCGGGAATAGGGCAGAAGAGCTGTGTCCTCACAACTTCCGGCCATGCTGCTCATCACTACCCAGGGGCCTTGGGATGGGCAGCTCAGCTGTTACCCCAGAAGCCTCTGAAATGGTCAGAACAGGGTATTAAGTAAAATCATTCCAAGTCCCCATTGTACCCTCGGCAAAAATTCACCCCGATTATATTTCCCTTCTCAAATTTCAAGCCACACTGTCCAATATAGCTCAGGAGAGGAAGCCATACCACAAACACCACATGATAGGTAAAAATACCCCAAGGAGCACCATACCAGCAACTTAAAAATACCCCGAACTTGAGCTCTGTGGAGCCCTCTCCATTATTAAATTCTGGAAGAGAAATCAAAATTCAAGACTGCCGTTACGTTTCCTTTGCAAATTAAAATCCAAAGAAATGAAAGCCTCCCCCCCCCCCCCCCCCCAAATTCAATCTTCTCACAAAGCCCCCCCCGACAGAGCCTGAGTGTCTCCCCCCAGGAGCAGCTGCTCCCCGCCTTGTCTACCCGGAATGGGTGTGGCTCCCAGAGCCAAGAGGAGGTCAGATTTATCCAATCCCAAATCGCTCATGTGTCCCGCTTTTCAAAAACTTTTAAAGTCAATAGGGCACACAAGAATATCACAGCCCAGCCCCGCACCCACCAAATTTAGCCAGTAACGTGCTGTTCTCAGAACCCGTGTTTCTGCTGCCAGCCATGGGATGTAGCAGATGCTTGATGACATCTGGGGGAAAGGAGATGGAGAAAACAAATGTGACACATAGAAAGAAAATAGTCTGGGTCTCAGACTCTCTAGAATTGCCAGTGAGACCAGCATTTGCCACAGGGCAGCCCCCTGCCTCCAGGGCTTACCTGAGATTCCATCTCAGCCACATCCAACCCATACAGTATTTCTAAAACCTCTTCATTCCCACTGCCCCCTTAGAGCCTTCTGTTCCAGGCACCCCTGCGGCCAGACCTGCCCCTTCCCTCCTGCGAGGAGGACCCTCTCTGCCCAAGCCCAGCACGCATGGTTCTGCTTTCTCACACTCCCCCTCTTCTCTGCCACTGTCACTGCGTCCTGGGTATTCCCTCCCTGCCCCGCATTCGCTGCCGCTTCTGCCTCCTGTAGAGGCCTCGTGAGTCCTGTCTCTGAGGGCATTTTGCTTCTCCTTGGTTTATGACTCAGCTGCCGGAACACCAGAAGCCCAAGCTGCTGCTGGAGAAGACCAGCTCTTCGTGCCGCAGGCTCCTTCCCAGATCTCGCCTCTCCTCGCCTTCCAGGCTCCCTTCCCACCGCCCCCTCTCCTGTGGTTGTGGGATAGCCCTCTGGTGTTTCATCTTCTCTGGCATTCCCTCACTCCTTTCAGGCTAAGTTCTAAAATGTTCACCTGCCTCTTCAGTTCACCTCTTTCCTTCTCTACCATGTATAGGCCTAGCATTGTTTGCTGGGTCTTGTGCTTTCTTTCATTTTCCTATTTCTTTGTTTTTCAGGCCCAGACATTTGTGGTCCTAGCCTTCTGGTCCTAGCCTTCTTCTCACACAGCAGGAGAGAAGGCCAAGTTAGAGGCAAAAGTATTCATTATGCAGACAGAGCCTGCCTATTTTTGTCACTTCACCTTTGAGAAGCAGAAGACCAGGATGTACCTTCTCAATAGTCATTCACCCAGCGAATATCTGTGGAGGACCTACTATGTGCTAGGAACTGTCCTGGATGCAGGGATACACTGGCAAACAGGACCAAGTCCCTGCCCTCCTGGGCCTCACACTCAGGAGGAGGCCAATCCAACCTCTAACCTGGACGTGGCTCAGCCATGACTCTCCCACCTGCCCCCCTCCCCAGCTTGGCTTCCAACCCTAACCCCCATGCCAGGCTCCTTTTCCCACTCATGGTAAGTATCCTGCCTTGAAGTTTGCCTTCATATGCTAGACTCATTCTCCCAGTCCTGTTCTCATTTTCCCCGCTCAAATTTATGCAAACTTTCTTTAACCCACCCTGGTCTTCAAGCAGGGATTCCCCAATTATTTTTAGGACAAACTCTTTCTAGCTAAAGCTTTTAATTCCTTTCTTAGGCATAGGGTTTACTATAATAATTCCACTTATTAATTTTTTGGCACCTCAATCCAGGAAAATGGCATATGCCTTGTATAGTCAGAATCCTCATCCTCTTTGTCCACTCATGGATTAAAATCCTCTACTTCTCTAAGGAAAACCCCACATTTCAGGTGTCTGAATCCACCAGGATGTTCAGACCTCATGCAAAGAACAGTCAAAAGCCAGCTTGAGAGCATCAGAGAGGAGATGGCTCCAGGAGCCTGTGAACCAAACCCACGGATGTGAGGCTGACTCACAAGTGTCTTTCTTGGTCCTGGATGCAGCTTCATGGGAGACTCCAAATACCACCATCTGAGACAGGAGAGCCTGCACCTTCCATTAAGGCCTGGCCCTGACAATCAGAAAATACAAAGTCCTACCTCACTCTCTAGTTCTCACTTCCCATAGGGAGCATGGATGTTTCTGGTAAGTTAGAGTCCCGGGCATCTCATACTGACTTCAGTTTGTAATACCAGCGGTGGCTTTGGTCTAAGTTGCTGTATCCAACATCTGCCAAATGCCAAGAATTCCCATGTAGCTCACATCCTGCAATTGCTCAGGGTAGGCTAGGTTATGTTGTAGTAACAAACAACCTCCAAATCTCAGTAGCCACACAGTAAGTGCTTAATCATGTATGTCACAGGACATCTGAGGAAAAAGGGCATGTTGCTCTATATTTTCTTTATTCGGGGACCTCGACTGAGGAAAGGTCTGTCCCTGTCCTTCTGGCAATCATAAAACTTAATTTTTGTCTTCATCATCATTGTTATCTATACCTAAAGTAGAAAAGTGGATTGCATGTGGAGTCAGAAGAGTTCATCTCAGTCCTGGCTCCCCCACCTCATGACCTTGTAATTCTCTACCACTTTCCCTTTCTGGGCCTTGGTTTCCTCTTCTGTCAAACAAGGGGATGAGGTTACAAATAATCTTTAAGGTCACTTTCATCTCCAAAAGTCCATGTCTCTTCTACCTTAGAAGAGAAGAGGAATTCATGTTTACTGAGTATCTATTCTCACAAGTACTCTAGAAAGCATAATTATTCTCACTATGCAGATTGGAAAATTGAGGCTCAGAGAAGGTAAGAACTCATTCAAGATCACACAGATGATGAGTAATAAATGGGGGATTCGAATCCATGATGGTCTTACTCCACTTTTCATTGCATCTCATTCAATACACAGTCTGGCATTGCAAACGCAGAGAGAGAGTGTGGAAAGAAAGAGATGTAATGAGATGAGCAAAAAGGCATGCCTCATGGAGTGGCCTTGGGGAGTAAAATGACCCATGGTGTTCTCCTTTCTTCTTATGACTCAATTTAACTTAGTGACAATAATATTTAATACTTAAGCGCCAGACACTGGACTAGCTACGGGATATGTGAAGACCAATTTCACTTGAGAAAGTAGGGAACACAAGTATCAGGGAAATAGAAACCATTCTCCATATTTCAAGAGGCAGGGATTTATTGCAAGAGATTCAATACTTGTCAAACTGATGGGAGATCTGGGGACATAATGACAGGGGAAAACCAATGCCTCCTCTCAGGAAAACAAGGCAGTGAAAGAGCTACCAAAATCTGCCATCTGCCCATGAGACTTTCTGCCATTCCTGGAAGTAAATGATGACTTCTCCTTTTCTCTTGACGTCCACATCTCATGCACAAGCCTGTCCTTTGAAGAATTTAAACTGGAATTCTGCTGGCAAAGGAATCTGGGTAATGTAGTTTTGAGACTTCCAGCCTCTGTGATACAAGGACAAGCTTAGAAAGCCAGGGAGGACATTGACTATCAGCAGACAGTTGGTAGCACAGCACACAGTTCTAACTAGAAAGGTCAGGACAAGTCTCCTGTGGGGTGACATCAGCTGAGTCTTGAAATAAGATAGAAAATGAGTGAGTGGCATGAGTAAAAACGGTGTGGCAAAATCTCCTAAGGAATTTCAGGTTACTGAGTCCAACCAGAGCATTGAGCAGGAGGAAATGGGGCTGGATTGAGGCCAGAGAGGTAACAAGACCAGATTCTGAAGGGCACAGTATGCCATGCTAAGGAGCTTGGACTTGATCCAATCAATAATGGAAAACCATTGGAGGCCTTTAAAGGAAGAAAGTGAGACAGAATCAAGTGAGTCTGTTGGTGTTGAAGAAGGTTCTTAGAGGACATAGGGATGCCAGTAAGAAGGCTTTGCTGCACCCAAGGGCCAGACGATGGTGGCTGGGACTCAGGCAGTGGCCATGGGGATGAGGGCAGGGCTGGCCTGGGAGGCAATAGAAAGGTAAGGCTGAGTGATGCATGGGCGGTGGGCATGAGTGGGAGAAGACCAGCCAGGCTTCTGTGGGGTGGCTCATCAGAGGATGGTGACCATTCACTGAATTGGGAGCTTGGGAGAAGGAGCTTGCTTAGGGGTGGGGAAGATGGGGATTGCTGAGTTGGGTTCCAAAACAAGATGAGTTTGAAGTGCCTGGGTGATGGAAAGAATGATAACATTCTAAAGTAAAGTATAAGGTATGGGCTAACATCCTACCAGAGGCCAGGCCCTCTGCTCAGCGCCAGGAGCACTCAGCTGAACATGGCAATCACTCTCTTGGGGGAGCTCTGAAGTCAATCTGCCCCTGAACGTCTGGGACTCCAGAGGAGCCTCAACAATGGGAATCTTTGGGGAACATTCAAACCTCATTTGAGGCAAATGTTTTCAATTCCACAACATCTGCAAGTAAAATTTCCCTGGAGACTTTCAAAGCACACTGAAAATGGGTGCTTATTTCCTCTTCCTCTGGGCCCAAGGTGGGCTGAAAATCATGGGAGGAGAAAACTCTTCTGCTGTTTAATCTTTATGAAATCCTGAACCTCTCTTAGTTCTAGTTTATCTATCAAATGAATAGTGGGCTTAATACAAGAAACATTTGTAACTAGGCCCTAGGGAATCTTAAAGATGAGTAAGACAAGGCTGGAAACTTGGACAGCCAGTCTACTCTGTGTGGCGAGGCTGATGGTTCACTGGGGCTGGGGTGGAAGTAAGAGTCTACTGAGGTACTGGTATGGGGATGGGGTGACCATTTGCCCCCATTCTCTGGGACTTCCTAGGTTTTAGCTCTGAAGCTCCCATGTCCTGGGAACCCCTCCATCCCAGACAACCCAGGACAGCTGGTCACCTTCTATGGGGAGGATGTGCTTGTCCAGCCCTCCCCAGGGAGATTGCCCATGACAACTGGGGAAGATGTCTCAAGACCACCCAGACCTACGTACCAAACACCAGTCAACCAGGACAGTGAAAATGTACCTAAACACAATCTATATCAAATCTCTTTTCTCACTGGAAACATGTCTGACTGCCCTACTTATTGTGCAACTTTGTCCCCCTTCCCTGAGCCCCTGATGTCTTTTCCTCTGCTTTATTTCTTAATTTCTTCCATGACATTTTCCAGCTTCTTTCATAGTAGGTAATGCATGTAATCATTGTGTTTATTATTTATTGTCTGTCTCACCCTACTAGAATGTAAACTCCTAGAAGGCAGGAATCTTTAATTATGTCTGATTCTCGATGTATCACATTTGTCTGGAACAAAATGAGCACTTAATGTTCATTTGTGGAATGAATGAATGAGTTAAACACATTCTCAAACTATAGCATTTTAGACAGACCATGAACCGATCTTGACTTTTTTTATTCAAATGAAACTAAGAAGATATTTGCATTATTTCATATTCAAAGCCGACTGTTGACACATTTAATCTTGCTAAACTCGCCAAGTGTGGCGGCTTTCTCCTGCCAGCGGGTTACATAATCTTCCAGGCACACATCTGAAGCACCAAGCTAACCTTCGCGCATGGCAGCTGTGGAGTGGTAATTGCGAGGGGGCGTCTCTGAGCGGCTGGAGAAGGCAGGCCATCTGCCACGGCATCAGGGACAGCAGGGGCCAGGATGCTGGGCCCTCTGCGATGCCTCACTGCCAATTAGCTGTCCCCACACTGGCTGCATGGGGGGCATCCAGGCTGGCCTGTTAGAGCAGCCGATGGAATAGGAAAGTCACCAGCAGAGTGGCCCATCGGCCCACCTGTGCTGGAGGCGGCATGGGACTGGGTGGGTGTCGGCATTGCCTATCAGAGGCGGGGCAGGAAGCTGTTTCTCCAGTCCCGTTCCACAAGCCAGGCCGGTCAGCTAGGCGACAGTGGGGGCACACAGCATCACACCGAGCCTCCCCGCGTGCTGCGGGCCCGTGTTCATCTCAGTGCCCGCCATGCCCTTCTCCCTGATGACGGCCTGGTGGACATCTTTTCACCCTTCAAATCTCTGCAACGATCTCACCTCTTCTGTGCAATCTTTCCTGACCATCTGCCAACGGAATGGGTCCTCCTTACTCCGAGCTGACTTCAATAGCACTAATAATAATTAATAATAACAGCCGCTGCAGCAGCAGCTGAATGCGTGCGCCCTGACAATGTACAGTGCGATGTGTGAGTCAGCTGATACGCCTACCTTGGCTCCCATACTTCTCATGACGGTGTTTCGGCGCACGTGACATTAGCGCTCATCTACAAGTGAGGCCTGGGGCTTAGAGAGGTCACCTCGGTCACCAAGACCGCACAGCTACAAAGGCAGAGCTTGGACTTGACTCTCAGTCAGCACCAGCCTGAAGCTCACGCACGGGTCACCGTGCCGAGCCTTGCACGTGGCACTGCCCTCCCCGCCTCTCACATCTGTCTCCACTGGTGGTACTTGTGTCTCCCCTCTGGACCTCACTCCTCGGGGGCTCAAAAGGCAGGGTCTGCGCCTCTCTGATTGCCCTCCGTACCCCAGGCCCTAGCAGAGCTTGGCGTGTGGTGGGTACTCAGAAAGCATTTCCTGAATTGAAGGATAATACAGATAAAGGGCTGGCACTCTGAGCCGGGGAGGGGGTGGGGGGAACCCACCGGATCTTACTAATTAGGTTAATGAGGACTATCTGGAAATTATGACAGGTTTGAATCTGTATCCACCGAATGCCCCCACATTTTCTTAGTTTCCTGGGATGGTGCTAATCTGTGAGGACAGCTCCACCTCTCCAGGAGGAGGGGTGTTGATGGCCACAGCAGCCCCAACCTCCTGAGTGTCCTCCGTGCGCTGTGATGCCCGGGGCTGTGTGCACAGCGGGAGTCGGATGCCCAACGGCTACCCCCAGAAGCAGGCGATGGGGTTGTAGATGTGCATGAATGTAGGGGTTTGCCAAGAGACTATCCCAGAGGGGCCAGACTTGTGTGGGAGCCCAGCTCGAGCTGCAGGGAGCCATAGCCCCAGAGCTGTGGACCCCGCGGTGAGGGGGTTGGGAGGCCATGCTACTACCCCAAGGGCAGATTCTCCCTTCCTCACATTTCCTCATCCCATGCCCTGTCCACAGGTACCAAACCATCCAACCAAGAATACAATGATGAGAGGAGACAGGACTCAGGCACAAAAGAGGCGACACCTAACAGTCAGCTCTGTGAATGACCTGACCTTTCCCTTCGGACCCAAGGAATGCCAGAGAATCCTTCTCCCCTCTTGCTATAGGAAATAACATCCAGCTTGGCCCAGTATGGGCACCCCAAAGGGCCTGGGTCCCCAGCCGCTGAGGAACACCGGAAGTGGCCTGGCGGGAAGGAGCCATCTCACCCTGCTTGGCCAGAGCTCCTGGGCCCCTCCCTCCGGCCACCAAGGTCTGCTTGCCTAGAGGAGGCCGGGCAGGGGAGTGTGGATGGGAGCTGCCATTGTCCTTCCCCTGGGAACCTGCCTGTTCCCCGTTAGGAGGGCCATCCTCAGATGTGGCAGAATACAGAAGTCCCTGCCCTGACCAGAGCGACTATGAAAATGGTCGTGTTCACACAGTACCTACCCTGTCCCAGCACTGTTCTAAGCATTTTACTCATGGTAACTCATTTAAACCTCACAACAACCCCTGAAATCTCTATGTATTACTGTTCCTGTTTTTATAGATGAGGAACCAAATACAGAGGGGCTGAATACCCATGATGTGGGACTTAGGAAGGTAGTCAATTAACTCAAAATACCTCTTCCCCTAATAGCTAATCTCACCATTGCTGCATCTCTTCTGACTAAAATGAGGAGCTCTTTTGCAATGAAATGTCCCCAGTAGGAAAAGCCTGGAGTAGCCAGTAATACAAGGTTAAGAGAAGTGGTTAAGACTTTAGGCTCATGAATTGACTCTCTTCCCCACCATGCACCATCTGAGTGACCCTGGGCAATTTGTTGGACTTTTCTGAGCCTCAATTTCCCTTCATGTAAAGTGGAAATGGCTTGACTTGTCCTGAGGACTAAGCAAGCCAGTCCTTATAAAGTGTTTCGCACACCGTGAACCTTCAGTAAATGTTGGCTGCCGTCATTATTTTTGTTACTGCTGTTCCCTCATGGAGGACTTGTTTCTCTGTTCCTTTTCTTGGTGTCCCTAGCAGAGCGCAGGCCCTCGACGGGGGCAGAAGGGAGGGCCAGTCTAATGAGAGGAGAGCGGGCAGAAACAATTTTGCAATTGGGTTTCTGTCCTGAGGGCCTGTTATGAAACAGGGGATGGGAGAGGGGTCCCCTGAGGATGCTGGTCTCACAGCGGAGGTACCAGAGGGAGCAGGATTCTGCAGAACATGGGACAGAGATGCTTGGCAGGCCTCAGAGGTGTGCAGTCGTGTCTGGGCTTTCTAAGGAGCGGAGGCCCCTTCGGCAGCTTCTCACTCCCAGACACGCTGCACGCAGACAGAGTTAGCCCACTTCCCAGCCCTGGGGCCCTGAGACAGCAACCCCGGGCAGAGAGCCCTTCTCTGCCCCCACTTCGCAGGCCCAGGGGTGTTTTTCTTTTCCTCTGGGAGGAGTGTTCTTCCATCAGCTGACTGGGCCATCGGGCCAGAGTGGAGGCGGATGTGACCAGATGGCAGTGTCTCTTGCGTTACCCACTGGCTCTTATATAAGGTCCCCATGACACGCTTCCTCCTAGAACTGTGAGCCAGGGACAGGAAGAGCGCCTAGCAGGCACCCTGCTTTACAATAATTGCCTTTATTTGACAGATAAGAAACCTCATGCTCAAAGAAGGTAATGCCTCGTCCAATGTCACACCTGGATCTTAGAGCACCGTGCGTCACAAAGGCACTTGCCCCTCCTAGATGGCACACTGCTTGCCCCAGACGTTTACTTCCGCGCAGCTCACCTTGTTCGGGTGCAGGGAGCTCGACAAACAAGCATGCTTCCCTTTTTCCTAGGGATGCCGGGAGCTTTCAGCTAAATTTAGAGATCACTACTGCTTATTCTGATTTCCTGCTGCAATTTCCTCTTTCCTTTTTGTATGTACTTTCAGCGAGCTCTTTTGAAAATCTTTGTCTTAACGGCCCTAATTCATGCATCAGCTGCCTTACATCCCTTTGGGGAATAAGTACAAATAAATAACAATTTTTAAATATTTACATTTAAACTTAATGTCTACACAGCCCCCTGATACAGAACATGCGTGTTTGGGAAGGGAAATGTTCGGACTAATAGACTATCCTGACGGGTAAAGAGATGAGCAGGCCTGTTCACAAGTGGAGAGGGAGGCTGGCAGCTCGCACGCAGGGTGTGAGCTGAGAGGTGTGTAGGAGCTTGATGTGTGGGGGATAATACCTTCCCCGCTGCTGGCTGACACCCGATACACCGAAGTTAGAGTTTCATCTTCTAGCTTACCATTTTCGGGACCAGTTAAAACTTGAAATCCCTCAGGAACTGCGGAAGGTGGGAAGGAGGAAGAGTCTCATGCAAGCTGGTTCCCAGCGTGGCCATCTTGGTGTTCCTCCGCTAATCAGATCCTGTCCCCAGGACGCGTGGTTTCCAGTGGCTCACTGAAGCACCGCGCCTCCCCCAAGCCACGGGCCAGCACCACACTGAGAGGGCACCTTGCCTGGCTACTGGTCCCGGTGTTCGTTCTTGCCTCTGGGCCCCACCTGCGGCCTGCTCCCACTCCTCCCAGGTTCGGACCCCGCTGCTCAGGCTGCCACTCCTGCCACCGGCAAGTTGGTGCCGTTTGCTCTTCTCCATCTCGGTTTCCGAGAGGTTCTGGGCCCGTCTCTTCCATCCTGCGGCTTTCCTGTTCCCAAAGGCCCCAGTGCCTGCCTTCAACTTCCCTCAGAAGTGTCCCTGCCCTCCCAAGCTGCTTTCCAGAGCGAGGCCGGGTCCAGATTTCCCCTCCCTTCACCATCCATCCAATACCACCTTGGGTTCCCCACTCCACTCCCAGGTAGCTGACAGAAAGGAAAACTGCGTGAGGGTCCGATGTACACTAGAAAGTGGACAGCAGCTGGTGTCTTGCAGTGTTGCCAGGGGCACGAAGTACTAGGGAGGGGGGTGCCTATGGGATAGCTCCCCATCCCCACTGTGGCCCCCCCCCACACAGTGAAATTCTCGCCTTCATCAGACGCCTCTTCTTGGTAAAAGGGCACCTCCTTCTACCCGGTTGCTCAAGTCAAAACAGAGGAGCCACCCACGCTTCCTCCTTCAAATCACAGTGTATATCTAACCCGTCACCCAACCCAGCTCTGCCCCCAGACTCCCTCTCTCCATCCTCTTCTGGGCATCTGCACAGCCTCCATCCTGCCCCCGGGCCCCGCTTTCTCTCACCTGGACTCTTGCTATAGCCTCCTAGCCATTCTCTGGCTCCCTACTTGGCCTGCTACAATCAGTTCTCTACAGAAGAGTGTGAAAGATTCTTAAAAACACCCATGAGAGCACATTACACCCCAACCCTCAGCCAGTCCTTCTCAAGGCCTCAAAGAAAATGCAAGACCCCAAAGCAACAGCCTCAAAGAAAATGCAAGATCTTTATCCTACTTACAAGGCCTCCCTTAATCTGACCTCTGCCTCCTCTGATTCACCCTCCCCCCTGATCCCAATCCCTCTGGATTTTTTTTTCTCTTTTCCTAACTTCCTAAGTTTATTTCCACTTCCCATTTTCCCTGCCTGGGCTGTGCCCCTGGCTAGCTTCTTCTTGACACTGAGTCTCAGTTTAGGTGTCTCTCCCCAGAAAAGTCTTTGCTGAAAGCTTCTTGTCCTCGGCCCCTGTCACATGACCCTGGCTTGCAGTCGTCAGAGCACTTACAGCTTCCTAATATTGCCCTGCATATTCACTGCTTGTCTCCTCCATAGAATGTGAGGTCCCTGTTACGGGGCCTTTTTCTTTGCTGTATCCTGAGCGTCCAGTGGTCACTCATGTATAATGGGTGGAATAGAAAGACATGGGCTTCAGGTCAGACAGACCTGGGCTCGAACCCTGGTGTGTCTTTTAGAATCTCAAATGCCCTTTCATTCCTCCAAGCCTGTGTTTTTCTCTTTAGGAAGATGAGAGCAATATCTCCTAGAGGCCGCTAGGAGAATTACATAAAATCGGGCTCTACAGGGCCTTGTGGGCACGGGGCACATGCAGATCCTCAGAAACAGTCATCTGTCTCTGTCCCCTCCTGCTCCTTTGCAAGATTTGGGGACTGTCACTCACAAACCCGGTTGTGACTAGAAGGTAAGTGCCTGGATGCACTGGAACAGAGAACCTAATCTGGGCAAAGGAATTACAGATTCCCAGTGGATTGAATGGTGTCCCCTAAAATCTATGTCTACCTGGAACCTCAGAATGTGACCTTATTTGAAAATAGGGTCTTTGCAGGTATAATTAAAGTAAGGATAGGCGAGCACACTGGATTAGGGTGGCTCTGAATCCAATGAGAGTGTCTTTGTAAGAGAGAGAAAATGACCACAGAGAAGCAGGAAAGAAGCTGATGTGAAGACAGGCAGAGATTGCACGGATGCATCTATAAGCCAAGGAATGCTCAGGTTTGCCGGTGACCACCAGAGACCAAGAGAGGCCAGGAAGGCTTATGCCTCAGCACCTCCAGAAGGGGCAGCCCTCCTGACAGCTAGCCTTCAGACGTCGGGCCTCCTAACTGTGAGAGAACCAACGTCTGCTGTTTCTGCCGCCCAGTCTGCAGCGCTTGGTAGGGCAGCCCCAGGACACTAACGCTGGAGCCACGCGCGTTTGCAGAAGGAAGAGAGCACTGGCACCATGGAAAGAGCTCCCGGAGCTCTGCGCTGCGTGATCCACGGGGCCTCTACAGCACCCATGATTCCTCCCATTTCTCGGAAGAAGCTTTGAGAGGCTACCTGGATTACTTTGGGGCGTGCAGTTGTCAGGGGACAGGTGGGGAGAGGGAGAGTGGCTCTGTTTTACCTTTCAACCCCCTATTTTGACTCAGCAGTTCATATATTCAATATATGAATTTAGTGGCATTCATACATCCACTCAGCAAACATCTGTGGACTGCTGGCCACCCACCAGCCCGCATGCTACGGGTTCCAGGAGAGAAGGCAAGATGAGCCTGCTCTGGTGTGTCTCTGAAATCGGCAAGGAGCAGTACCGTGGATAGAAACACAAAACTACAATGGATTGGGAGGAGATAGGCAGTTAAGGCTGCTTTGTGATCCCAGCAGAGTTAAGGACTTAATGTGTGTGTGTGGCGGGGCGGCGGTGGGCGGGGGCGGGTGTGGAGGTGACTCTGTCTGCGGGACCACAGGCCTACCCCTCATGGTGCCCCAGCAGTACAAGAATGAAGATGCATTTAGCACCTCCGATGCTCTCCCAGTTTAGTCATTCTCTGGTTTTCTAAATTGTTTATTTAGGGCTATGGGTCAGCATCCTGATGGCACCCATTTCAATGCCCCAGACAACACAGAGCTGCACCCCATCCCCTCCCCCCAGGCCCAGTGCCCTGTAGCTAAGTCCTCCATGGGGCTGAAGAGCTAGGTAGACTGAGGTTCTGGAACCATTAGCACAGCAGGCTCCCAGGAAGGCCCTGGCCGCGGACAGCCAGCTGCTTTATCACCTGACTGGTACCTTATAGGAGGGATTCCCCTTATAGGGTCTGAGATGGGAGGAAGGGGCCTTCTCTGCTCCCACTGCTCTAAGCTACCCCTCCACCTGCATCCTGGAGCAGCCCTGGGCTGAGGTGCACACCTTCACCTAGCAGGTGGCTACTGAATATCCTTCCTGCACCAGGCCCTTTGCCAGGCCTTGGGGGTGGAGGGCAGGTACAGAGGAGGTGTCACCATCAACTTAGCCAATCTCTGCCCTCAAAAGATGAATTGTAAATCGGGGATTGTTTCCCCATTTCTCCACCAAGTGGGAGACAGGGAGCAGGTTTCTTCTAGGCTCCCCTGCAAAGGGCTGGGTGGATGCAGATGAGGAGGGCTTTGTTTCTAGGTCACTGCCCCTGCTCTAGGAGTCAAGGCCCCCTGTGGTCCCCGGGAGCTTAGGAGTGTCCTAGCCCATGGAGAGCAGAGTGTTGGCATGGGAAGGATAGGCTGGAGATGTAGCCAAGCCTCAGGGCCCAGGAGGGCATCATTCCTGTTAGCTCCTCAGCAGTGACCGGCTGACTAACACCAAGGGGTGATCTTCTTGGGCTGCCTCTTAAAGGACAACGAACACAGCTCCTCAGCGGGGGCAGTGTCCTCTGCTCGTGCACAGCAAGACTGACATCTTCCCTGGGGTCCCTGATGGCCCTGCTCAGATGGAGTTCCAGGCATCAGGCTCTTTCTGCTGACTTCATGAGGCTTCACTGTTCCCTGCCTTCCCTCTTTTTACAATCTTTTTCTAGTCTTAGGATGTGTGTGTGTGTGTGTGTGTGTGTGTGTGTGTGTGTGTGTGTTGGGCTGAGTACGAAGGGAAATGAAATTCCATTGAACCACAAAGCTTGCCTTTTTGTCTGGTCTTGAATTTTTCATTCCAAAGCCAAGAATTTGACATCTTTGTTCTCTGTTGTACTCTGAGGCCCTCCCACCCCAGGGCAATGTGATTGCAATTTAGTGCCTGAACTGGGGAAAAAGCTTCAGGGTACAAGGAAGTCAGGTTAGGATATGGTTGGTTAAAACAAACTGTTAATTTAACACACAATCTAATCTGAATTTAATATGCATAATGAACTACACTACAAGGCGTGCCTAACTGTTATAGAAATATTTATTGATCATATACTATACACTTTAAGCCAAGTAATATGCTAAGGTCTTGGGGGAATGGGGAGAGATGGTGTAAAGATAAATAAGACAATTTCTACTCTCAGACAATCTACTATAGGCAATAAAAATACACAGACATTACTATAATTCAAGACAGGATATAAAGGCAATGAGATAAATTATAGAGCACATGTGGGGAATTAAGGCATAGAAGGGAGAACAGCTTAAATGTGGTGGGGAGACTATCTGATTCCTTACCTAGAAAACCCAGGATAGTGCACTGCACTAAAGAGCCATTAAAACCAAGTGAGTTTGAGGAGGTGATTGGTACAAAAGCATACAATAAACAGGATCTTTCTCCACATCAGCAATAGCCAATTACAAAATGTCATGGGAGGAAATACCTTATTCGTGTCCCCAACAAAAACTATAATAAATGTACGAATAAATCTAACAAGGAATGTGCAAGACTTGCTTGAATAAAGCCATAAATGTCTCACCGAGGGACATAAGAAAGAATTGAATAAATGGAGAGATAGCCCATGTTGTTACATAAAAAGATTCACTGTTGCAAAGATAAAAATTCTCTTTAAATTAATTTGCTTTTCAATATAGTCCAATCGAAAGTCCAATAAATTTCTTTTTGGAATTTGATGAGCAGATTCCAAGTTTATCCCAGAAAAGAAAATATGCAAGAAGAACCAAGAAAAATGTTAAGAAAAAGAGGAAGGAAAAGAAGGGAGAGGGAACATTTTCTGCCATATGTTATAACATACTCTAAAGCTAAGTAATTAAAACAGCATGATATTCATGTAGGATTAGATAAATAGATAAAATTGGGGGGGAGTAAAATATTCCAGAAACAGACCACAGCACTGGAACTGATAGCAGCTTCCTGTTGCTGCTAAACTCTGGGGTTCCTCACTGTCCCATGGTTTGGTTTCTCAGCTCTTCCACGATGTGCATGACCAATTCCCTTTGTTAAATGTCTCTATTCGAAAGATCTAGAACATGTGCTATTCTCCTGAGTGATAGGGAGTGTCCTGGGGAATATATTAAATACTTACACTAACATCAATACCAACAGTATTATATGTGCCAAGCATGTGCTAAGGCCTTAGGTTGTTGCATTTATTCTTCACATCAACTTCATGAGGTAGGCACTTGACGACCTTGGTATGACAGATGACAGAAACCAAGGCTTACACTCAAAGCTGAAATCCTGTTTTCTCAGGAAATAGTTCTTATTCGGGGGTGGCTAGCTGATTCAGATAGAGGAGAGATCTAAGCTCCATACCTTACCTGCTCAACCCACAAAACCCTGGGCCCCATAACACTGTCTTTCATGCTCTAGGAGGCTTTGTGGGGGCATGCCCATCCAAGCCCTCATGTTGTTAGGCCCAGCCTAAGTTACAGCTTCCTGGAACCTCTGTGTATGGCTACAGGCACTCTCTGGCCACCTCATCAGCTGAAGTGGACACTGGTCTGGCCAGCGACCCTCCTGTCCACTTCCTCTCTAAGTAGGAAAGCGTGTGACCATGTCCATCAGATGGTCATCTATCTGCTTCTAATGAACATCTGTGTGGTAGCTTTGATGAAGAAGACTCAGGCTGACACCTCAGCCATTTCCAACCATGGTTAAGTTTTATTATCAGCCAGAGCCCTTGCTGAAGATTAGGCTGGTTGAGGCTTTTCCCTCCTGAATCTTGTCTTTGATCATTTTGCACAGAAAATACAAGCTGTTTTTCAGACTGTACAGAAAAGCCTCCAAATTGCTCTTCTCTATCCTAATGCTTCACAAAAACATTATTTCCCCCATAACTTTCCCTGCCCCCTCTCCCTCTATCACCACCACCTATTTTCTTAATATCCTTCCAAGATAACTGCATTGAAAACTCATGAAGGCTGACTTCTGGGAGGTCTTCTGTCTGCCTCAGCTCTCTCTTTCCAATTCAAAGAAGCCAATTATTATTTTTTCATATATTCCTAGACACCTCCCTCCACTTTATCACATCTTGAGATCAAGAGTCCTTGGGCTCAGCACACAAAACTTCATCAGGCTCTTTCCCTAATTGCATGCCTATCCCCTTCTAAAGAGCTCCATACCTTACCTGCTTAATGGAAGTACTTAATTCACTTCAATTTATTAAACATGAAAAAGATAGATGACAGATGATAGATAGATGGATGGATAGATGATAAATAGATAGATAGATGATAGATGATAGATAGATGATAGATGATAGATAGATGATAGATGATAGATAGATAGATAGATAGATAATAGATAGATAGATAGATGATAGATAGATGATAGATAGATAGATGGATGATAGAGCGAGCACATTCATGAGGACCAGATTCCCCCCAGATTCCAGCTCTGGGAAAATACAAAGAAATAACAGAATGACAGCAGCATGGGCAAAACATAAACAGAATTCTTGTTTTGTTTTGTTTTCTGAGGGAGGGAGGTCCCCAACGAGGTCTACAGTTTGATTTAACAAGAGACTAAGCAACCTAACGTTGTTTTGTTCAGAACAGATACTTTCCTTTTTCCATTACCCTTGGGACCTAATGGAAACTAGATGCAGCTCTAGTTAATCATCCAGCTTCCTTTAGACTAGAAGCCACTCATAGCTGCTTGTAAGAGGATCCAGCTGGAGAACAGACTCAGCCTTTACAGCTCTTCCCTTCTTGAGTTCTATTCACTTTTAGAAGCAATTAAGCAGAGCAATTTGAATAGCGTAAGCAATTACTTTAAACTAATATAACTTCTTATCATGCCAAGGGATCTATTTTGTAAAGGAAGGCAGTTGCTGGTGAGAAATCAGAAATGTAACACTGTTTCTTCGTCATCAATCAATCTCCCTCTAGATCCAGCTGTAAGCATTGACTCCATGCTGGGCCCTAGGAGGAGGCAAGAAGTGGTTGACTCAATACCTGGATTTACCATAAATTTAGGGAGCCATGGTTAGTAAGGGCCACACCCTGATCCTAAAATACGCTCCCCTTAAAGGTATCAGAGGGACAGTTGGCTGTGCTTAGCAGGGGCACTTTTACAGAAGAGGCCTGGAAGGCTCTGAGGAGATAAGTCAACACACACAAGTTTGGTTGTAGGACAATGAGCCAGTTTAATGCTGGGGCAGGGTTGGTGAGGAATTCTCAGCTTAGTATGGCTCCACAGCCTAGTTCCTTTAGCAGAGATAACTCACTCAGAAGCCTAAACAGAAAGGACTGGGGGAACAAAAAAAAAAGTGGGGGGAAGGAAAGCAAGGTATAAAATAAAGAAGGAGTTCCACCATGTTTGTTAGGACTATTTGATTCCAAGTTACAGAAACTGGCTGAGTCTGGATTAAACAGAAAAAGAGAATTTATGGGACACCCGGCTGGCTCAGTCAGTAGTGCATGTGACTCTTGATCTCGGGGTTGTAAGTTTGAGCCGCACGCTGGGTATAGAGGTTACTTAAAAAAAAATAAAATCTCAAAAAAAAAAAAAAAAAAAAAAACTTACTTTAAGGGTGTGAGTTGGCTCTCAGCACTTAAGGATAAGAATGCAGCTGGAGACCAGAAGGTCTATTACCAGGAATGGAAATCTAGCAAGAGTCCAAGAGTACTGTTGCTCTGTCTCTTTTCTCTGCTTCCCTCAGCACGTACATAGGAGACAATGTTTCTCAGAAAACTGTCATTTTGCTCCATGAGGGTAACCTGGAAGATGGTGAAGGCAACACCCAGTGAATGGCAGGATAGAAAAATATATAGAAATACAAGTCAGGGCCCTGATGAATTACATTTACCACTGGACATTTTTACTTAAGTAACCCAGGAAATCCCCACTATTTTCTAAATCAGCTTATGTTGAATTTTCTATTAACTGCAACACAAAACATCCTAATGCATACCCCCTGCCCTCCAGGAAATTATATTATTTCCTTATATTTGGACAGCACTTGATAGTTAAAGAACTGATATAGAGCTTATCTCATGTATTCTCCCAATAAGCGTCTAGAAGCAGCTTGGTGACTCTGCCTTTACTCTGTCTTTTGTTGAAGAGGAAAGACGATTGAATGTATTGCATTTATTTGTGTGTGTGTGTGTGTGTGTGTGGTAAACTATACACAACATGAAACTGACCATGTTGACCATTTTGAAGTGGCATTAAGTACATTCATGTTGTGCAGCCTTCACCACCATCTGTCTCCAGAATGTTTTCATCTTCCCCAGCTGAAACTCTTCCCACTAAACACGAACTCCCCATTAGCCTTGCCCCCCAGCTCCTGGCAACCATTCTACTTCCTGTCTCTATGAATTTGGCTGCTCTAAGTGCCTCATATAAGTGGAATCATCCAATATTTGTCATTTTGCGACTGACTTCTTCCACTTAGCATAACATCTTTAAAAAGGTTCATCTGTGTTGTGGCCTGTGTCAGAATTTCTTTCCTTTAAAAAGCTGAATAATATTTCATTATATGCTACATTTTTGCATTCATCAGTTGATGATGGGTAGCTTCCACCTTTTGGCTATTGTGAAAATGCTGCTATGAATATGGGTGCACAATATCTCTTCAAGTCCCTGCGTTCAAGTCAATACCCAGAAGGGAAATGCTGGATTGTATGGTAATTCTATGTTTAATTTTCTGAGGAACTGTCATACCATGTTTCACAGCAGACACACCCTTCTCTATCCCCCATCAGCAATGCAGAAGGGTCCTAATTTATCCAATCTCCACCAATGCGTATTTTATTCTGCTTTGTTTTGTTTTGTTTTATAACAGCCATCCTAACAGGTGTGAAATTTTTATTGGTTTTTAATTATTAATAGCTTACCTATCAGCCAGACAAGTGCTGGCCAGGAAGCGTGGGTCACCCCTTATCTATCACTTGATGATGCTATGGGAGCACAAAGATGGGACTCCTAACTGAGCATGGATCAAACAAATGGGGGTTGCTCAATAAATGTTAGGGAAGCAGCTTATTGGAAGTGACGCCCCCCCCCCAAAAAAAAACCCAGAAAACTACTGAAGAGCTGGGAAGGTGGAGTGGATGGGGTGCTAATGGCAGGAGGAGGAATGTGGGGAGCTGAAGTGAGGGATGAGGATAAGACACAAGGTGGGGCCGAGCTCCATGGAGAACTTCCTAAGGCTATTTGGTCCTGGCACCCAAATCCCCTCTGTACCCCTTTTCTTAGTGGGCTGCCTTTGTCTATGTCTAGCACCCTCCTTGTTGATGTTATAAAAGTCCATGCCTTCTGTAGCAGTGCACTGTAATCAGAACATCAGAAATGGCCACATCTTATATCAACAGTGTGTGTTGTTGTGAGCACTCAAGTAGGGCATCCCTTCACAATCCATGTCCTGTCAAGCTTTAGCTGGAGAAGGACTTTCCAGGGCCGAAGTCTCAGCAAACTTGTCTGAGAGCAGCCACAGAGATTTGACCTTAAGACATGAGCCCAGGGATGATCAAATCGATACTGTCCCCATTGGGAAGACCCCAGAGTGTTAAATACTAATAATTTTTAGTAGCATCAGGAATACTTCAAAGCATCTAGAAGTTTTGCCTCACCAAGCCCATAAAAGCAATCAGATATTTATCTAAAGCTCATCCAAACCACTTTGGTCTGGACACAAGGCTGGAAATCTCCTGAGAAAGAGCTTCTTTCTGAAGCTTGCTTTTTCTCTCTTTCTAGGGAGTATAGAAATAGCAAACAAACAACAATGTGACCTTGATGATGTGATTTTCTCCTGAATAAACAGGTTGTGAGGAGGTGTGAAGCGTGTTGTTTTGCTATCTCCTGGGCTCTGCTCTGAAAGCCCTGACTGCCATTACTTTGACATTTCATTCCTGCCACCAGTTTCTTCCCTCCCTCTCTGCCCCCACCCTGTACATTCTGATCTGCAACCTACCCAGCAGCAGCTAGAGGGTCTTCCTGGGATATATGGAATGTCAATCCCTCTCTGGAGAGGGAAGAAAGGGGAAAGTGATCCCTGCACCCAATGTCCAAGTATCCAAAATAGCCAACAAATTCCTGTTCTTCAAAATATACCTTTCTGGCTCAGATGGCTTCACTGGAGAATTCTACCAAACATTTTAGGAAGAAATAATATCAATTACATAATCTCTTCCAGAAAATAGAAGAGGCAGGAAAGAAAGAAACAAACTACTGGTACATGCAGCAACATGGATGAATCTGAAATGCATTATGCTAACTTAAAGAAGTCAAGCACAAAAGGCTCCATACTGTATGATTCAATTTATATGGCATTCTGAAAAAGACAAAATTATAGGGACAAATGTAAGATCAGCAGTTTCCAGAAATGGAAGGAGGAGGAGGAGATTGGATGTAAAGAGACACACACAGGACGTTTGTGGGGAGATGGATTTGTTCTATATATTGATTATAGTGGTGTTTATGACTGCATACATTTGTTGAAATTCACTGAGCTGTACACTTAAAAAGGGTGGATTTTACTGTATTAAATTATACCTCAATCATGCTTTTTAAAAAAAGAAGAAGACAATCCTGGCTTTCAAAGCATCAGATTCCAATTTATCTAAAACTAGCTTTAAGAAAACATGCTTGTATTTATTATTAAATATATGTATGTACACACACACACAAACATTTTTTTCTTTATTCTCATGTTGCCATGTTACCATATCATTCCCAATTCCAGGAATAAGAACAGCTTCTCAGTAGATCTCATTTTCCCCAGTTGCCCCTGTTCTCATCTTCTTTGTCTCAGGCAGATGGATCTTCCCTAAGGTCAGTTCTGTACATAGACACAGAATAACTCAGCCAAGGCCAGAGTCAGGAAACTCATAGCTTGGCAGGCCTTGAGGGGATCTATGCCATGGATAGACAGTGGACTTGTGAATTATGTTGTCTTTCTAAAATAATAGCGATACTGTGAGAATTCAAGTGAGAAAATACATGTGAAGTGCTAAGCACATAGTAAGGACCCCCAAAATATAAACTATCCTTGGTATTTTTATCAACATTTCTACTCATTCTGTTTCCTATCATTAGGCTCCATTTGGCTTTCCTGTGTTGTTAGGCACCATTTACCGGAAATAAATCAATCCTGTCCCAGGTACCTTCCCACCTTGCAGACATAAGCAAGAGTGGGAGAGAATCTTACTTTGCATACTGAAGTATGAATTGTAAGGGTGATAGTCAATTGATTCTTCAGACATGGGTTCTGGCATCATCTCCATTGTGTTTGGGTCCAGGAAATGCCAGCATTTATGTTTCATGTTTCAATTATTCAACAAATATTTACTGAGCACCTAGGATATGCCCAGCATTCTCCCATATACTGGGGAAACAGCAGTGAACAAAACAGACAATCTCCCTGCCCCCATAGATACTGCTTTTTTATTTCAAACTCAAGGTGACCTATATAAAAGAAATACTGGCTTTACACCAACAGTCACTCTGCTAAAAGAAGTAAAGGGCTGTAGGACATCTCCTTACCTTTGAGTTTAAAAATTTTCCAATATGAGACAGAGAAGGACCCTAAAAGTACAGAGGAGCAAACCTAGGAGAGATGCTAAACTGGAACAATGGGATGACACTAAAGAATAATTTAACAAGCTAAGAGCAATAAGTGTGAGAGGCTTATTCACATACAACTTTCAAAATCCAACTCCAGATTTTAGGAAGATATACACAAACTTTTTGTGTGCAGAAGCAAACAACAAACAGGCAAAAGGACTCAAAATAATGTCCCATGAGGAATAGATGGAGGTTAGCCCAGAAATAAGGAATGTAATATCTCTCCTCAAGTACTTGAAGGTCCTATTGTGAAATAGGAATGACACCAGCTTATTCTATACAGCCCTAGAAAGTAGCAGCTATGGGGAGACAAGTTTTGGCTCAAAATTAAAAGGAAGATTTTACTATCACAAGAATCTTAATATGGAAAAGGATACCTCAGTTTGGAGTGATTTCCCTATCCCTGGAGATGTGGAAGCAGAGTCCATGAAATTATTTCTTGAAAATGCTATAGATGAGTTCCTGCTTTGCCTTGAGTGGGAGGCTCATTAAACATCAACCTATTAGTATTCCTTGTATACCTACCATGTTCCCAAGCACATGATCCTGGCCCTCAAGAACCTCTGTGTCCAGTAGAAGAGACATACAATTACCCAACAGAGTGGTCAGTGTAGTGATAATAGGGAGTACAGGGCTAAAGGAGCACAACCCCTAGCTCAGAGTACAAATGAGGGAAAGCTTCCTGAAGGAGGTGCTCTGCACTTAGTTTCAAATGGGAAAAAAAAAATTAAACAAGCAGTTAAGAGCCAGGAAAAGACTGGACTAAAATTACTGGTTTTCAGGCTTGTACCATCAATCCATTGGGAATCCACATAGACTCTTAAGGAGATTCCTAGGGGTAGGACTATGTGGCTGCAGTTTCAGACTTCTCCCCTACTTCAAAAAAGCAGGGAATTATAATCTATTGCCCATCTCAGGAATCTACTTAAGATTTTCAATAAAATATTCTGCATCTAAACACAAATCAGAAAACATTAAACCAGTATTCATATCCAAGAGTCTGTGCCTTCTAACCTGGGTTATGCTTCCTGGAGCTTGTGGCTCCATATTGGAAGTATGAAGGCAGTTTATGATGGGGAGATGTACCATGGAGCCCCAGACTCAACAAGGGCCTCCTGGTTTCAGACATTCAGCTGTGCTGATGAGTGTTGGAATAATGCAGTCAGATCAGGAAGAACTGAGTTAATTTCTTTTTCCAGAGGGAGCCTGTGACTTTATAAGAGAAAAAAACAAAAACAAAAAAACTTTTCCAAGGTGCTAGCCCATGACGTGGTTTTCTGAGCCCTCCCTCATCGTTGTGGAAAAGAACTTTTCAGCACCAAGGACAGCACTTGACTCTGGGCCGTTCACCTCAAGGAGAGATGCAGCAGAAGACTCCAACTTCATGCCCTCCAACCCTCCATCCATGTGAGGGCTGTGCCTTCATCTCCCCAGTCGATGGAAATCCCAGTTCTACATTTAGGTTTCTTTGGAGCCCCATCTTACTAGAAAATCAGACTCTGCTGCACTTAATCATTTCCCATTTAGTTTGAACGATCTCCTTTGATTCAGATGGATAATTAGCCTTAATAGCATGCTAAATATAAAGGTATACCACTCACATCCAAGACATGGCAAATGAAAAAAGAGCTGAAGGAAGTACCCTAATATTTTCTGCATTCTCCACTAAATGCCAATAAAGCAGCCAATCAACCACAGTTGGTGTTGATGGTTTTTTGATGGTGAAGTATATTTGCAGAAGGAATCACCTCACAGATCAAGGGAAAGTTTACCCACAGAGTGCAAGAAGTATAGGAGGGAAAAAGACAAATTATCCTTTGTCATAAGTAGATAGTCAGGAGGGGGTGAGAAACTGGAGTCTAGGCTCTGGCTTCCCAGGATACAGGATGGTTGGCCAGGTGCACCTGGTCTACATCTCAAGGAAAGTGTGGGTCACAGGCTTCTCTTTGTCTACCTCACTTACCCACCTTACAAAAAGACACTATAAAACAATGTGATGGGCACCTGGATCTTCTCTCAAACATTCCTCAATCTGAGTCCTAGCCACACCCTTGGCCAATCACTTTAACTTTCTAAGCCACAATTTTTTTCATAACTAAAATGAACATAACATCTTCCTACCCCCATAGGATCATTAAGAGAATTAAATGAGATAACTTGTATGAAAATATCTAGTAGAGTGCTAGGTGCATAGTAGGTATCAGAAATACTACATTCTGCTGCCCTTGGAAAAAATTGGTTCTCTACAGACTGAATTGATACGGTTTCTAAGTGGCTTATTAATGATTGTCCAGAAAGCACAAACCTCTCCCTCCATCTACTCACTTTCAGCAAAGGTAGACTGACATGTTTGTGTCAGGTCCTCAGCCCAGTCTTATCTAAACTGGCCCTTGACAACATCAGCTCCACATGCTCCAGTGAAGTTAGAAAGAGGTCAGTAAGTTTTGTGTAGGGGTCCAAGATGGCTCTTCCAAATTGCCGATTTCTCAATTACAAAAGAAATGAGCCTGAAAAATGTCTATAGCTTAATCATTAAAGGTGCTTTTGCTGAAAACCAAAATCTATAGTTTTTCCCCATTAACTAGAAAGTGATGGTTAAGCATTTACTACATCAAGAATTGTGCTCAGTCCATTCTGGAACAATCTGTATTAATTATTGACTCTGTGTTGATACGGCTACTGCAGGCCTTGGGCCTTTGTCCGGTGCAATACTCCTTGTTCCTGGACACTCATCTCAAGTGTGCCCTCTTCCAGGGAGCCTTCATTGCCTCAGGATGGCCTGGGGAACCCCTCTCTGTGTTCTTCCTTCTTGTCTCCCTCACCCAGCTGAGGTCCCTAGGAACAGAGCCTGAGCCTGAAGTTTTAGTGGCCCCAGTGCCTGGCACAAGGCCTGAGACAGAATTAGCAGCCAGGGGTCTGTTGCATGGTGAATAATTATGCCTGAGATATCTTAGAGTAAAATTTTCTGAAGTCTATTCCACAGAATCCTGGTTCTGTGGGTTATTAGTAGCTATCATATGAAAAAAAAAAAGTTTTGGGGGGGTCAATTTCATTTGGGAAACCTTAGGAAAGGCAATGTTGAAGAAGTTTCCTTGTTACAGAATTCTGAGAGCTATGTAACACGCTAATGTGCTCTGTGAGTCTCTAAGCAAAGAAGCAGGCAGCACCTCCCAAAGTCATTTACACTTGGAACACTTAGGGGGAGGGGGAGGTTAAGAATGGAAAGGGGAAGGGTGCCTGGGTGGCTCAGTTGGTTAAGCATCGTACTCTTGATCTCAGCTCAGGTCTTGACCTCCGGCTCGTGAGTTCGAGCCCCACATTGGGCTCCACGCTGCGTACAGAGCCTACTTGGGAAAAAAAAGGAAAGAATGGAAAGGGGGAATGTCATAAGATTAGAGTTCCATAGAACACGTTAGAAAACGCTGTTCTATACCGACTTGCAGAAGGTTGCATCTCATAAGAATCTGAAAGAGGATGCAAAGCAATGACAAAGATACAGCCTCTGTCAAATGCATGCTGCCGCTGGAATGATACATTGGGGGAGCTTGAGGAGTTGGGCCATCCACCCCAACCAACCCCCCCGCTCTAGTGGAATAACAAAACACAAGCCTTTCTGTCACAGGAGTCTGTAATTAGGGAACCAGATTTCTTCTGCCAGGAAGTCTGGGGTTTCACTTGCACCAGCTTCCTGGAAATGCAAATTGAGAACAGCTGGCCATTCTCTGTCAGTGGTGTGGGCAGCCCAGTTGCCCAAGAGCCTCCTTATCAGGAAAATGCCTCCTCAGGCATTTATAGCCTTCTAAGAAACCTCCTTATCAGAAAAATGCATTGCTGTTCACAGGGAATGTATGGGAAGGGAAACTCAGGCCTGGAAGTGGTGTGCCATCTTGCCCATCGTCCTCACTAGATTCTGCATGTCTTCCCTAGTGACCTCTTGTTAGCTATGGGCCAATTGCATTTGTATCCTCTAGGCAAAGTCCTACAGAGAACTTGCTGATGAGCTAGCTCAGATCATCCCCCTTGATGGGCCAGCCCTTCATTGCTGGCCACTTTTGGGCTCTTGACACCCTATAAACAGATCCCTCCTGGATCAAGGGCTGATCCCTGGTCTAATCAGCAGCACCCCCTGCAGGAGCCTCAATACCACCTTGCCTCTTTCCGCAGGGGGTAAGGCAGAGCACCATGGGCTGGAGAAGGACTAGCCATGCAGACACCAACGTGGGCATGTGCAGGACAAATGCCCTCTGGCAGCATTACTGGGTGGTCTGACAGGGATGATGAAGGCAAAGTCACTTCATGAGTCTTTCACAACAACACAGAATGAAGTGTACTCACAACACCCCACCATCTGAAGACGACTGTGTTGCTCACACATGTAGAATAGGGCCTAAGTTTGTGGATTTTTGGCCCAGGCTGCCTGGGTTCAGTAACCAGTGCTGACATCTGCTACACGTACAACCTAGAGCAAGTTATTAACCTCTCTGTACCTCAGTCTTCTCATCAGCAAAATGGGGATAACAGCCTGATTAAATCAGTCAACCATATGTTAAGCATGTAGAACAGTGCCAGGCATTTAATGAACTAATGACTATGACTACTCTCCTGGGAGGCATGAGCGGAAAATCTCTGGTGTGTGTCCCACACCCAAGACTCAGCTCATGGGTAGCAGGGGTAAAATGTTTGGAAGCCACTTAGTTAAAACCAAATTCAGAAGGTAAATGTTAGTCTGTAGACACTGAGCCCACATGTGGTGAGGTTTGTGGGTGCACAGGGGCTAAAGGGCTCCTCTCAGGAAAAAGTAGTGATCCACACGGCACTTGAGAAATGGAAGAGCAAATTATCATCCTCCACTCAGATCGAGTCTAACCAGGGATTTTGCTGCCAGCAGCAGCAAGCAATTCTTGGCTTATCCCAAGCAGTAATATTTAATGAAAATATAGTAATCATTGCATCCAACTTGCTGTACCTCCAAATATATATTCTGACTACTTCTATCCTTCTCCATGCCCCCACCTTAGTCCTGTCCTCTATCTTCTCTAATGTGGGCCACTGTCACTGTCTCCCCTTCATTCACTCTTGTTTCTGCCACAGCATCACGGTGCCTGTTGAGACACATGGATCAGGTCTCTCCCTGCTGAAATTCCACCTCACTCCACAAGGCACAGGGGGACCAACTCAGTCATTTTCTCTCCTGCCCTCTTCCCAGGCTTCCCAGCCTCCTAGACATCACTAGCTCTTCATCAAATTGTTCATCCCCATGCAGCCCTGGACACGCTGATCCCCAGCCCAGAAGGTTCTTGCTCATCACCTGGCTCTCCTGGTACTTTCTCTGACCATTCTCCCCAGGTTAAATCTGACCCTCATTATAATACTCTTCTCTCGAGCCTTCTGCTTTTCATTTCCAGCATGTGTCACTTAATTATATTTATTAATGGGATCAGGTGTCTGTTGTACACGCCTTCTGGTACACTCTGTATTCCTAAAAGCGTGTTTGTCATGTTTGTCCTATTTACCATTGTATCTCCAATGCTGAGCTCAGCTCAATAGATATTGGTTGAATGAATAAAATTGAATATGGTCTCTGAAATCAGAGGCAGCCAGCATAGGCAACCCCTGGGGATCCCAGCAAGAACGACCCCAAAACTCCTCTGAGTCAGCGAAACTAGTCTGGGGGAATATCTAATTTTGCAGAAGGTTATTGAGCTACTTGCCACAAAATGTACCCCAAGGAGTCTTTGTGGAGGTTACAAACTGGTGGTCCAAGGGCCGAGTTAGGTCTACAGACATGTTTTCTCTTGCCTGTAGCGTCAATAATTTTTTTAAATAATTTTTTTTACTTTAATATCCAGATTTCCAGATATCCCTATAAATCCAAAAGATCCAGCAACACCAAGGCCACATGCCCACGCAGTGTAGCCCACACAATGCTCAGAGGAAGGTTATTCAATGTAGGTGTTCATACATCTAGAGGATGGATCTGAAAGGAAAGTGCTTCTTATTACTCCCTCTGGTGGCTCCCTCTCCGTACGCCCATGGCCTGGGTCCCCTTGGCCATTGCTGTCATCTTCCCCAACACATAAACACACAGCATCCAGAGAGGTGTTGTTTCTAACCCTCAATGGCCCAGACTTGAAGCCCACATTCCAGATCATGATGACAGAACCACCGCTGTCTAGTTGAACTGATCTCTCCCACTTACCTCTCCTGTTCCCCATTCCTAATTACCCCTGAGCACTTAGGTCTGACCAAGATACCCAGATAACCCCCAAACCTATATCTGCAGCCTCCCCCACTTCCTCAAATTTCAGAGCCTATGTTCCTCTATGTTCTCCCCCTGTCTACCTGGATGTCCCTTAGACCCTGTAAACTCAACCTACCTCTAATCAAGCTCAAGTAAGATTTTCTCCTGGGTTCCTGTTTCTGCTTCAATCAGACCTCTTTTTACCTCATAGAAACATGTCTTCTAAAACCTGTATTTCTAAATCATATTAATCTCACTTTGGAATGCCTCCTGTGCCTATCCTGTCTTCTCAGTTCTAGTTTGGGATCTCACCCTTTGTGTCCAGAGAATGGTGATGGCTTGGCCACAGTGCTCCTGCCCAGAACCCTGGGTTGCTTTTTTCTGAAATGAGCTTATCACTGCTTTGTGCAAAATGCTTTGGTGGATCCCCACGGCTTATGAAACACATCCCCAGGTACAAGATAGGATTATTATTACCTATATTTTTTCAGGTTTGTTTGATAAAAGCTCCACAATGACGATGAAATGAGAAAATGAAAATATGCCAAAGCATCTAACACTGTGCCTGGCACACTGAAAATAGTGAATAAATGGTCACTTTTTTATTACTCTTATTCATTCATTCATTTACTCAAGGATCTATTGAGTACCTAGACCTGGAGATCAGCAATTAACAAAAGTCCTTGTTCTCATGGAGTTTACATACCAGTGGAAAGAAAAAACAGTCAGTACACAAATAAACATCAGGTAATAACAATGAGATGAAAAAAATTAAGCACAGTGAGGAAATAGAGAGTGACAAGGGAGTGGCTTAGGGGAAGAAATGCTGGGGCCCTAGCTGAGGCAAGGGATGTGGGCAGTATGTGTATGTGTGTGTCTATTCTGCTCAAAGCCAGGCACCTGTTAACTGGAGATGGCCCTCCTATGTGATGCGATGGGTGAAATGCCTAGCCCATTGCACCGGGATCAGATCCATAAATACTCGTTGCATAGAGCAAGTGCCTGTCAGACAGTGCAGACACAGGAGGGACTCCATATGCACTAAAAGAACGTGCTCCTACAGCTAAAGTCATATTAAATATGGATGCCTGAGAAACTACATTTTCTTCCACAGAAAAATAAGTTAGGAGCACACTCTAGAATGGCTCTGTCACGAGTGAAAAACAACAACAACAATGTGGCACCAACAGCATCCACGGCCATGCTCTGGCAATGAAGGAGTTCAGAGAACCGGTCATTTATTCCACAAATACTGGCCGAGGGCCTGCGGCATGCCAGGCACTGTTGTAGGCACCGGGGAATTGGCCGTGAGCAGGACAGTCAAAATCTCTGCTCTTCCAGAGCTTGCTTTCTGATGAGGGAGGAGTGGAGATGATTGACATTTATTGGATCCCATGTGCCAGGTACTGTTCTAAGTGCGTTACCTGTGCAAACTTCTCCTGGTCATCTAGGAACATTATTGTTATTCCTGCTTCACGAAGAGGAACACTGAGCACAGAACAGTCAATTCTCCAGCCTGAGATTGCAAAGCTTCAGGGCAGGTGAGTTGGGATTTTGTTCTACGCATCCCTGTGCTGTGCATCCTACATTGAACTGTTTCTTGCCTCCTTCTTCTCATGAGGGAGGTGGGGCATTTCGTAAAAAGGCTTAGCCTCCCAAGAATTCAAGCAGAGAGGGAAAACACTGGATTTGGGAATTGGGAGGAGAGGGAGAGAAGTTAAAAATGAGAAGGAAGAGGAAAATGTATTAGGCTTCCTACTGGCCTCCATCATGTCGGATGTCCCATCATTAAAGGTTACATTCCTCTGGACAAAACATTGCCGGGGTCTATGGCAATTAGCCTTAGTATGAATGGAGCTACCTCTTGAGAGCTTCTTCTGGAGATTGGGATATAAGACACTTGATATAAGACATCTTATTTAGCCTTTATATCAACTCTTTAAAAATCAATATAACACCATTTACCAAAGGATAAAATCAGGTTAGCCTATCAAATGAGGCAGGTTTCAAACCCAGTCATGTGGAAAGCCCTGTCTAATGCTCTTTCCAAGACCCCACACCCACCTCTTTCTGGTCTGCACCATCGATATTATTTAAAACATTCAAGCCTGTTGACCCAGAATTCTAAAACGTTGTTCTTAGAAAGCAATTAGGCAGGAACAAGACTGTTTATTGTAGTCTTATTTAAAATAGCACATTTTACAAGTCGGGGGGGTGGGGGAGGGAGTAGCAAATATTCACTAACAGGAAGCTAATTAAATAAATTAGAGGGGCGCCTGGGTGGCTCAGTCGTTAAACGTCTGCCTTCGGCTCAGGTCATGATCCCAGGGTTTTGGGATCGAGCCCCGCATCGGGCTCCCTGCCCTGTGGGAAGCCTGCTTCTCCCTCTCTCACTCCCCCTGCTTGTGTTCCCTCTCTCGCTGTCTCTCTCTGTGTCAAATAAATAAATAAAATCTTTAGAAATAAATAGAGACTCATTTAATAAAATGCAGGAAAAACTTTTACTATAAAATTTGTATTTAAACATAGAGAATTGTTTTAGACATATTAGGCAAAAATAATCATGTTTTGAAATAAATGTAGAACTTTGTATGCATATATCTGTATTGGGTAGCACCATATGGAACTGCCACTCTGTAAACCAACAATGATTGAATACTGGCAATTTCATGCAGTTCAACCTAACAGGGCAAAAAAAGCCTGACGGATGCCTGCCAAAATGCTTAATTGTGGATATGTTATCAGTGAATTCAAATGGATTTTCACTGTTATGCTTTTTATGGCTAACTTTTTTCCACAATGTACATACATTGCTCTTGATCAGAAAAACTCATTAAAATAAATGGCAATAATTAGAAGCATTAAAAGACCATTTTGACATTTATGTTTCAGGAGTATGCTTAGTCTCTCAGATGTTATGATTTGAGAATAGATTTTTTTTTTAAATGATCTAGTTCCAGTGGTTAAATTGAGAACTCATGACAAAAAAAAAAAAAATTGAACAGTTGGGGAAATTGATTTGTGAAATGGCTTTTTTTTTTTCCTTTTGGAAACATTTGAGCTGTGAGTTATCAATCAAATTGTGTGCAACTTTAAAGGTAGTGAAATCACTGAACCATCTTGAAACTGCATGAGATGGATATAGTATCAGATTCAAAGTTAAACCCTTGCCTGTGAAGAATCTGTAACTGGCTGAATTAACTGCAAACCAGCTAATCTGGTGTGCCATAAGGATCTAATAGTCAAGGTTGACATGTCTCCGGGATGAATGCTCATTATACTTGGAAGTCAAGACTTTGTTTACACTCCCCTCCCCCACCAAAAAAGATTCTGTTTATGCTTCCCTTGGGAAGGTCAGGCATTTATTAGCTTAAGTGAGTGTGGCTTCAAGCTTTAAGCCACAGGAAGATGCAGGCTGAACTGGAATCTTTGCAAGGAAAGACAGGTGCATTACTACACATACATTGGCAATATGCTTCTAATAAAGGAGGCAAATGAGTCCCCTTGACAATGGAATGTCAAGGAAACCCCAATAAACTGTTTTGATTATTGTACCTCTACATTGCAAACAGACACTGAAACCACCATCTTTTTTAATTCTTAACCCTAAGCTCCACTCCATGCTGGAGATTCTGTGCCCCAGAGAACCGAGAAGAGTTCTCCAGAGCTCTGCTCTCCTTCCTGATTGGAATGGTTAGCTCTTGCTGTCGGTTTTCCTTACATGTTTGTTTTTTTTTAACTTTTTTAAGTTAAAATTCTTTCTTACCTTCTTTCCTCCTTCCTCCCTCCCTCCCTTCCTTCCTTCCTTCCTTCCTTCTGTGAGTTCCTCAGGGAAAGAACGTATCATTGACACAATTCTATGCAAAGCATGCAATCACACATTCTTGTAGATAAAATAAGAAAAAACAGGGTTAATGTTTAAAAATGTTAAAGTGATGTGCTTTTTACCCTCTTCTGCATGAACGGTGCTCGTCAGCATCCAGCCAGCCGTTATGGTGGCAGAAAAGGAGGGAGCAGAAATGGCATGTGGGAAAATCACTTTATTTTTTATTTTATTTTATTTATTTATTTGACAGAGAGAGAGAGCAAGCAGGGGGAGTGGCAGAGGGAGAACAGGCTTCCCGCTGATCAGGGAGCCTGATGCGGGTCTCGATCCCAGCATCCTGGGATCATGACCTGAGCTGAAGGGGGGAGCTTAACTGACTGAGCCACCCAGGCGCCCCAGGAAAATCACTTTAAATAGGAACCAGCAGTAGGAATCCCACCTTTAGTGAATAAGAGAAAGGGAAACAAGTAGAAGCAGATAGAGAGAGGCCTGTTCTGAGCCCTACCCCTCCAGGCGGGGCAGAATTATGCAGAGGCCAAGGGGAAACTAGGCAGAGGGGCTTTCATCCCGCTTCCTGCTCAGGGCTCAGGCAGTCACACAGCAAATCTGGGGAGATGACTATAGATTCCAAGTAGCAGCTCCATACGGCCAAGAGGAAGAGAGCCTGAATTAACGTTCCCAACCATGTCAGCTGCTGTGTGCAGCAAAGACACCCAGTGTAGCCAAGGGAAGGGGCTCACACTCTATCTTCTGTGCCATGCAGGAATTGTCATGCCCGTCAACTTCTCCCAAGTGGCCTGGGTTTTCAGGCCATGCTTATCTCACTTCTGATTCTACTCATTTTTCCTCAGGTGCCAGCCACTCCCAGAGTACCAAAGGGAAGCCCACCACCGCCCCAGCTTTCCTGGTTATGTCTATCTCATTCCTCCCCGACAGCCACTGCTGCCAGAGGCTAGAGGGCCAGCAGTTGCTATCGCCATCCCAGGAGACCCATGGCCAGAGATCAAGCCCCGTGTCCTGGGAGGCTTCAGTCCCCCTGAGGTGGTCACAGGTGGTTGGCTTGCATCCAAGTCCAGCCATCACCCTGCTGGGAAGACAAGCAGGAACATTGCATCTCAACACGTCTTGATTGGGCCAGAATAAGAATCGAACTCGCTTAAAGTCCCTCCACAGCTGCTGCAGAAACTGATTTTGCCCCCCAAATATTTATGACTTCTGGGATGGAAGACGGCTTCCCTGCTCAGACATGCTTCTGAGAGACTCGGCCGTGTTTCATCTCATAACCGGTCACTGGGAAAGGAGGCTGCTCTGTCAAAGACAGGGAGAGGAGCGAAACTCACGCCATCCTCCTTCCAGCCGCCGATGCCTCCTCAGATCCGTGGCCACGCCACGTGCGCATTGCAGTCATCATTTCTATGAGTGTCCAATGAGTACTCCCTATATGCCAGGACTTGTGCTCACTCATGGAGAGCTTGATAAAATACACACCCTTCCCATAGATAACACCCTGTAGTGGGTTGAATGGTGGACCCCAAAAAGATATGCCTGCGTTGTAATCCCTGAAACCCGTTAATATTACCTTATTCAGCAAAAGATGGAATTAAGCTAAGGCTCTTGAGAGAGGGGATTATCCTGGATCATCTGGTGGACCCTAAATTCAATCACATGCATTCTTATAAGAGAGACACAGAAGAGGAGGTGGAGACTGGAGGATGTGGCCACAAGACAAGGAACGTCCAGGCCACCAAAAGCCAGGAGAGGCAAGGAAGGAGTCTCATCTCAGGCCTTCCAAGGAAGCATGGCCCTGCGGCGTGATTTCAGACTTTTGGCCCCCAGCACTGTGAGAGGATAAATTCTGGTTTTACGCCACCCAGTTGGTGACAATTTATTACAGCAGTCACAGGAAATGAATATAGCTCCTAATAAAGGGAATGTCCCAGTTAGCTTTTCTGGGAGCAAGTGGGGGACAGGAGCAGGGGCCTCTTCCCAGACCCACAAGTCCCTCCTGAGGGCAGACGTAGATTTTAAGACCAGTGCTGGTGGATCAGATTCATCTTCTATAATTTTTAGGATTCTGGGGGGAAAGAATCCTCTCCCAGATCTTATGTTCTAAGCAGGGGCTCATGGTTTCCTCCAAAACGGTGGCTGTTGAGAGAACAATCCCAGTCCCGGATGCCATCTACACCCTCTCCCCAAAGACTGTTTTCCAGTCATAGAACCTCTGGCGGAGGAAATGAGTCCCTGTTTGTGTGGATGGACAGTCTTTAGCAC
The DNA here is from genome assembly GCF_002201575.2 of Neomonachus schauinslandi. Taxonomy (NCBI): domain Eukaryota; kingdom Metazoa; phylum Chordata; class Mammalia; order Carnivora; family Phocidae; genus Neomonachus; species Neomonachus schauinslandi. The sequence continues at coordinate 119,809,798 of NC_058403.1, forward strand.
ACTAGGTGGCTCTCCTACAGGTTGTCCCAATCCAAGTCTGCCTGTTTTGGGAGGGCAGCTGACCTGGTCAGCAGGGTCCCAGGCAGCCACAGCCAGCCAGGGCCCGGGAGAAGAACAGAGTACTGCAGGCCCAGGCTTCAAGGCCTCTGAATGGGCACCATCCTCACCCTGGAGTCCATTTGAAGATTGTGCTTGCCTAGTTTCATTTAGATTTTGCTGATGGATAGATACTAAAGTGTTTCAGCCAGCCACACAAGAGCACCACCACTGGAGTAGATTTCAATATTGTGCATAACATTCAGGAAGTGAGATGTTCTACCTCAAGGCCCTGGGCTACCTCATTGCATAAGCCACATTGCACGTGGCTTTTCTCATTCTTTTCTTCTCCCCACCCTGTATTCTGCGTGAACAGAATCCCCTGAAGTTGTGCAAAGGGAAGGTCCTGGCACGGACATGCCAACTCATGGGGGACCGCCAGCGCAGCTCAGTAAACTGCTAGAACACCACAGAATGATCACTCTGGACAAGACACAGCACAGGGAAGGGACACAGGGAGTGACAGGGCAAGGAGCCCTGAGGACCATCAGCCAAGAAGGCAGGGAAGGATTCCTGGGAACAGGACAACCTCATCTGGGTCTGGAAACTGTACCATTTGAGAAGAGGTGCTATACCATGTCCAGGGTCACCGTCTCATTTCTCACTAGCTTTGGCCCTGTGTGGCTTGTGACTGTCCATGATCTGTAAGTAATGAGACCCCTGCTGTTATGCACCCAGGAGCATGCTACATGAAGTCGCCGGTGGAGGAGGTGGCTAACTCACAAGTCACTGTGTACCTGGGAAGACCTGCACATGGGATGTTTGATTTCAGGGTGCATGTTGAGAACCTATGTGTGCTTTCTGGACCCACAGTGCATCAATAGACACGCTGTGTGTCCTTGGCTGGCCATTCCGGGGCCTCGCTCTGTACTTCCTTTCGGCTGCTATGAAGCAGTCTGCGTACTGCTCTGAGGTGTGCCCTGGGGCCCCCCAGACTTTTACAGAGGACACATGGCCTGTACTTTAAGGCAGTCCATCCCAAACAAACTCCCTAAACATGGGGAAAACCAAACCATAACCGATAAGCACAGGGAAACTTGATTTTATTTATATAACTTCCGGTTGAATTTCTGTCTGCGCATCAGGAGGCCACTGAATAATAGGAGGTTCCTACCACCAGGAGTGGGGTGCTTATCCAAGGCCACCAGAGACAGTGTGGTCAGCTCCAGACAGCTAGGTCTGCTCTCCCAAGGACCCACCTTCAGAGCCAGGGAAGGAAGGGACAGAAAAAGGAGAATGAGCTGCCAGGTCACAGCCAAGGGTATGGGGAAGCAGAACACAGCAGGTGGGAGAAATAGGTCAGGGCAAAGTGTTCAGAAGTAAAGCTGTGAATGCTGAGAACACGACTCAAGATGCCAGATGGTTCCACAAAAATACCTGAAATGCCTAATAAAAAATGTGTCACTTTCAAAATATATGTATACCTGGTTTGGATGTTTATCGACAATTAACATCACCCACATTTACTCTGTACTACTTCTGAAGGTTTTTACCTGTTCTTTTTTCTCCTGTTTTACTCAGAAAATGTTAGTCCTAAAGAAAATAAGGCAAACAGTGTTAGCAAGACTGATATTCCCTCGTCTATAATCAAAATATTTTTGCCACATAGTTTCATCATGTTTACTCACTCTCTCAGATAGTTTGGCTGAGCTATTTAAAGTAAGATGCAGACTAAATGGAACACTTCATCAACAAATACATACCTATTGTTTTGACTCTTTGAAAAGTTACATTTTATTATCAAAAGCATATTTTCAAGAAGCACAAAACTCACTGATAAAGACTTCACACTTGATGTGTCGTGTTCATTGGTCCACAGATTATTGCCCAACAATTTTTCACACAATACAACTTAAAACAGAATGCTGATCTTATCAAACCATGGGAATAGTACACTTTCTGCAAACAGAATATATCCAAATATCAAAGCTATCATGTGTTTCAGGGACAGGATGGGCTGGGCATCAGGAAGAATCACAGGAGCCCCTCCGAGGGGGACGGGAGGTACCCAGGGCTCCCCGCATAACTGACACCTGAGTGGGTTCATCCTGTGCTTTTCACAAGGAAGCCAGGAGAGGCATGTCCTCCTGAGTGGAGGGGACTCTGGGCTTCTCTGACCCCATGAGCCAAACCAGAGAAGAGTGCCCAGTGAAGGCAGTTCCAAAAAGAGGACATACTGCAAATGAGGGAAAGCCTGAGAGAAGGAGAGCACCTCACACAAACCAGAGCCCCAAAGCTTATGCCCATCCTGGCAAAATCCCCACCCCTGGGACCTTTGTCTTTATCACCATCCTGTTGGGAAAGCGATAGAGTGAGGGGGCCTCACTGGCCTTGGCCTCCGAGGCCTACCTGACCCTCTAAACTTTGCCCTCCTGCCGGCTTCGATCTCAGGGGATGGTCCCTGTGTCAGTCAGCTCCAGCTGCCATAACAAAATATCACAGATGGGGTGCTTAAACCGCTGAAATTTATTTTCTCACAGTTCCGGAAGCTGGCAAGTCCAAGGTCAAGGTGTCAGCAGGCTTGGTTTCTCCTGAGGCCTCTCGCCTTGGCTGGTAGATGGCACACTTCTCTGTGTCCAACACACATCCTGGTTTCTCTTCCTCTCCTTAAAAGGACACGGGTCCTATGAAATTGGGGCCTCACCCTCATGACCTCAGTTAACCTTAATCACCTCGTTAAAGGCCCCATCTCCAAATACAGTCACATCATGGGTTAGGACTGCAACATGAATTGGGAGGGGACACAGTTCGGTGCATGGCAGTTAGCTCTTCGGGCCTTTCCTGACTGCCACCCGGGGCCCCTGCACCTTGCTTCCGGCCAGGAGACGATGCAGGATTCACATCTCTGAGGATGCATGCCCATCCCGCCCGCGCCCAGCCACAGGTGTAAGACAAGTGGCAACCAGACCAAGTCGCCTCTCCTCCTTCCTTGAGGGCACTTCCGCTCAGAGCCTGGGGCTTCCCGAAGCCCGGGTTTTATTTCTCTCTTCCACTTAATTAAGGAGTGAGGCAGAAGGGTGTTTTCTCAAGTTTAATGACTGTTCTTAGTTAGCACCATCCAGCAAATGACTTCTTAAATTGAGGACCAGAAAGCACTCAATTTTCTGGATGTTTACTGTCACATCTACAGCAACACAGCTGCCACCGAGTGTGTGATTCTCAAGGCTTGTGCTGAGACGGGAGGCGACGCCAGTCTCACACTACAGGGACCGCCGAACAAAAGTAACAAGTGCCCGTCGGTCTCGGTCTCGGTCTCGGGGCTGGCAAGACAAGGGGCTCCTGCTCGCATCCCGAGGGTGCCCTGATCCAGCAGACACGGCCAGGCACACTGCCTGCGAGGGGAGGTGGGAGAAAGGCCGCTGACCCGGGTGCGGAGCCCACACTCACCTCCTTGCACTAAATGCCCATAAGACACTGCCTCAGCTACATCCCTGTCCTGGCAAGAAGTAAAGTGCTTCCTTGCAAGAGAAATCAGTGTCATGCATTCCAGACTCAGTGCCGGTGATTCTTCTTCGCAGAGAGGCTCTGGGTGGAGAAGAAAGGCTTAGTTCAGAAGTTAGACTCGATGCCTACAGGGAAACCCGTCTCTCGCTGATGAGAGAAACAGGGAGAGGTCTCATGGCGTCTCTGCTGCTGGAGTGAGGAGCCAGCACCACCTCCTCTAGATTTCTTTGCACCATCTCTTCCCTCCTATATGTGGCACAGAGCAGACGCATTTTCGCCAGCAACTGAGAAAGGTCTGAAACCCCAGAATACCTTGGCTGTAGCCATAGCTCTGGGAAGAGGGACCATCCATGGGGTGCTCTCCAAGAACCCTGACAGGTAGTACTCCAGCCTCGAGCTGACCACAGCCACATCCTGCCCAGTGGGCTCTAAGGAGGCTGTGGACATGACAGCTGACGTCCCAGGAAAAGCACACCAGCGCCGTGCTGGGCTTGCACCGACAGCAAAGACGAGAGTGCCTGCCCTCGCCCCACCAACCGCTCCCCACAGTCATTCCCCCACCCAGAATTCTTCTGCAGCTTCTCCGGTGTGACTGTCAAGGCCATAGGAGACATGTTGCCCACTTAGCTCTGCTCCAGGTCGCAAGTTTTCCCCCATTAAAGTGTTCACCAGCCAGAATGTTCCAGCCCCTTCAGGCCTATGGGCCTTGCCACAAGCTGTTGCCTTTGCCTAGAAGCCTTCCCTCATGCCCTCATCGCCTGCTGACAGGCAAACTCTTGCTTTGGGAGCCCCTGAAGATGGCACTATGTCTTACGTGTCTACTCCACGCATGCCCCATGCAACTAGTACCGTGCCACTTGGTACTCGCTTCATAATCGTTTGTTAACCGAGTGAATATCAATGTATTCGTTTTCTGTTGCTCCCTCAACAAATTACTACCGGAGCAACTTTAAAAGAACACACATTTATTACCTCCCAGTTTCTGTGGTCGGGAGTCTGGGCACGGCTTGCAAAGGATGCTCCGCTCAGGGTCTCACAAGACTGCAATCAAGGCATCCATCAGGCTGTGTTCCTGCCAGGAGCTGGGGTCCTCTACCAAGCTCACATGGTTGTGCAGAATTCAGTGCCTGCCATTGTCGGACTGAGGACCTCAGATCCTAGGACGAGCTGATCGCATGTCCCTGCCATGTTAGATACGCACGTGCGAGCAGCTCCCATTTCACGACCAGCAGGAGACTCATTATCTCTCCCCCCACCCTTCTCACTCTCCTTCTTGCTCTCTCTCTCTCTCTCTCATTGGGCTAAGGAGTCTCATATAACATGATGCAACCACAGGAGTTAATCCCATCAAGTTTGCTATATAATGTAACCTAATCAAGGAAAAGATATCCCATCACTTTTCCATATTACGCTGGTTGGAAGCAAGGCAAAAGTTCCACCTGCACCCAAGAGCAGGGGTTATACAAGGGAATGACTCACTGGGGATCACCTCATTGTGGTCTGCCACAATCAACAAATCAAAATGACCAGACTTTTTTTTTTAAAGCTACCACTTATTGAGCTCTTACTATGTACCAAGTACTGTTCTAAGCCCTCTCTAAGCATTAGCCAATGAATGAATGAAGGAAACTGATGAATGAATGACTGAATGAAGTAGAGAGAGAGCCAGGAGGCCATGATGTAGAATAGAAGAAGAATAGAAAGGAAAAAGCAACGGACTGCCCCCCCAAAAAACCACTCCATATCCTCCCACTAGGTCATTCAGTGACTCACCTCCAAATAAGCTAGCCACCTATTTTTGTGAATATTCTAGAAACTAGCTCCCACCGTGGGACCAAGCCCCATGCTATGACCCAGGTACTCTCTAGACCTGACACAGACTCTTAAGACCCCAAGTGCTAGCCTGTCCGTTGAGCAGAGGTATGCTATCTAGCCCAGGCCTCACACCCCCTTTCTCTGTGGTTGTGGACACTAGAGACGACTCCCTCCTTGGCCCTCTGTGCCTGCTCCTGGTTCCTTCCCCTCTCTCCTCTCTGGTTGCTCCTCTTTGGCCAGAGTTTACCTCTTGTTATTGCCCAGATCTGCTTCCAGTCCAGTGGTGCTCTCATCCTCTACCTCTCCTTCCCCCATCCTCTACCCCATGAACATCGCTGACACCTGGCTTCAATTTCCACTGCCTGTCAATGACTCACACGCCTGTCTCTCCACCCCCAGCCTTCCCACCCATAGTTCCAGCGGTCAGTGTGGGATATCCCACAACATCTCAGCCCAACATGGTAAAATGGAATTTGTCAACTCTTCCCTAAACCTGTTCCTCCTACATTCCCTCCTTATTACCAAGCACTAGACTCTGGCCTAGCTTTCGCTCCCACACCTAGTCACTGATTCTCCCTGTGTAACATTTCTCAATCCTTCTCCCCACCTCTGCCCCACACTGTCCTTCGCCATCCATCCCAGACTATGTGCCACGCCTCCCCCCAGAAACCTGCCCTCCTGCTATATGGAGCCATTTTCAATTTCCTGAAGGAACAATTTTTCTCTCCCCTCCAGGATTTTACCCTCCACACCCCCTCCACCTGGTAAGTTTCTCCCTGGGCACTCTTCTTTGACTGGTTAACTCCTCTTTGTCTTTCAGGCCTCTACTTGACGCTACCTCATCCAGGAAGCCTTCTCAGACTTCTCCAGGCAGATTGGGCTGCCCTCTTTGGGGCTCCCAAGCTCCTTGTGCTATGTCTACCACAGAGAAGTCATGACATGTTGTCAGCACCTCCAAGTCCTCACACGGTGTTGGTATTATCTGTTCACTCAGCTGGTCTGTGAATTCCTCGAAGGCAGTGTCTCTGTGTCCCCCCACCCCCTTCCTGGCCCAGCTAGGGGATCCTAGCTTAGAGTAAACAGTGACGAATGCGGGCTGGCAGTGGTAACAAATGAATCACCTGCTTGTACCTCCAGCTGTCACCTGTCCATTTTGCCTGCACACCCACCCCCATCAGATTTAAGACTGTGCCCTACTATTTCTGGACCAGGAGCTGAGTCTATGACGCCTGCTTGCTTCATTTCAAAGATACAGATGTCCTTGGGCTCTAAAAGTGCTGGACACAGGGCATTTTCAGTAAGGGGCTGAATAAACACAGCTCTCCTTAGCCACCCCCACCAGACCCACACATTCCGTTCTTTTGCCTGGAATGTGCCTTCCTCTTTTCCAGCTACCTAATCCCAGTCATCCTCCATGGTTCAAGTAAACTGTCACCTCGGCCAGGAAGGCTTTCTTGATGCCTACGCTGGACTGGGCACCCTGCCACTGTGCTCACACAGCCACCATGCTTCCCTCTATGGCACATTCAGCCCCCAGTAGTTCAATTTCCTATTTACTCTTTGTCTCCCCCACTGGATGGGAGCTGCCCCAGGACCAGACAAGATCATGCAAAATCTGGAGCGCTGGCCAGAACAGTCTAGGCTTGCCACGAAGGGACCAATTGTAAAAGCTGGAGTCATGGGTAGCAAAATGAAAGAGAAATAGGTCTCCATTCCGGCTGCTTTCAACAGCTCGCTTTAATGGCTAAAAGGAAGATTCACTTGATGAACTCTAGGCCTGAAGATGCTTAAAAGATAAATATTTTTAAAACAGAGAAGCTACCCTTTCTACCCTCGATTTGGAAAAATCAAAGCCTTTCTTTCATGTCAGTTTAAAAGATTTATGAGGCCTGTTCCTTGCTGTGTCTCTGGGTAGATGTTCCCTACGAATGCATTAACAAGGAGTAAAGAAACCTCACAGCAGCGTGGTAAGTACGTGCCACCAGAGCGCTGTCTCACTGTGACCCTTGCCAGGGGCAGGGGCTGATTCCTGGGGCCGTCACCAACAAAATTGACCCCATCAAAGCTTTTTCACAAGCCTTTATGAGCAGCATCTTGCTGTAAATAAGCCCTGAGCTTACCACCCCAGGTATGTCACAATCCATTTGGATACAAGTGTCAGGAACCCAACTCCACTGGCTGAAGTACAAAAAGGAGTGTATGGGCTCAAAAAACTGCAAAGTGTCGTGGTATGTCTGCTGGCAGACCCGACCGGACTCAGGAGTCAACCGAGGCCTGCAGGACGTTTCTCAGCTCTGCCTTCCTCCAGGTGCGTACTTTCACTCGCTCTCCCTGAACCAGTGCCCCCCCACCTCAAGAACTCCAGGCTTCCCTCCTATCAGTTCAGCAACTCTGGAAGGTAAGTGGGGCCTCACTCCCAAGAATCTCAGCACAAATTCCAGGACTAACTCTGATTGGCCAGCTTGCGGTCATGTGATAACCCCCAAAGCAGGAAGAGAGGGTCCACTCAAGTCCACCACCCGGCATGAGAATTTGATTCCTCAAAGAAAGTGGTTCCTCAGAGAAAATCACAGCAATGCTAACTTATACAAGGGGGATGGGAAAGCCAGCAAAAGCATCGGACGTCCACCATTTGGAAAAAACCACTGTGCCCACCCCCCCCAGGCTTGGTTTCCTCACCTATAACACAGGTGATTGGCCTCATCTGAGCAATCTCTAAAATCCTTTAAAATACCCAAAGAATGATATAAGCTGAAAGTTGAGAGTTTTAAAAAAAAGTTTTAGGGATCCAAACCTGATGTTTTACCTGGATGTGGTATCAGGGAAGAGGTAGAGGGAGATGTCAGGAAAGACAACCACACCCCCAACAAAGACTCCCTAGAGCCAAACCCTGCGTGAAGGGTGACCTCTAGGGCAAAGTGGTGCATGGCCCCCTCCTCACGTGCCACCCTTGCTTCCCAGGGGCTCCGCCCCACTCGGTTTCTCTGGGTCTACAGCAGCATGTTCCCTAGCGATGATGTGCACCCCCACCCCACACCAGACATTCGGCAGTGTCTGGAGACAGTTATAATTGTCTCATGATGTGCAAGGGAGATGATGTGGGCTGCTACTGTCCTTTAGAAAGTAGAAGCCAAATATCTAGATACTTAGATGTTGCTAAGTATCTTACAATCTTAGGTGGAACAACCTCCCACAACAAAGAATTATCTGACCCAACATGTCAATAGTGCTGAGGCTAAGAGATAGGGTCTAGAGGGAAGAGTTCTGGAGCACCTGCCATGTTCACCTAGGCTTTCACTCCTTAGAGGTGTGAATCAGTGCACTACCCCCACACAGGTACAATCAGGGACAGTCACTGTGGCTGCAGTGTGGAGAATGGTTTGAAGATGGGGCAAGAGAGGGGAGGCAGGGAGGCCAGTCAGCCGGCAGCTGCCATAGTCCAGGGCTGGGCTGGCCACAATCACATGGGCCCCATGCTTAGAAAGGACCACGCCTGGGTGTCACTATCTGGAAATTCTTAGTGATTGTTGAACAAGAGGTCCTGCATCTTCATTTTGCCCTGGGTCTTGCAAATGACACAGCCAGTCCTGGGTGAGAAGTAATGGAGCCTGACCCGGGGCAGTGAGATGAGAAGAGAAGGGCCCTTCTCCCTGGGAAAGCACCACCCATTTTCCCAACTCCCCAAAGTCCTGGGCACGGGCTAAGGTCAGGGATGGGGTGGCAGAGAATTGATTGTTGTAGGCTTAGCACAAAACAAGGTTGACTAAGTGAAGGGGTCAGAGGTGGAGGAAATACACTGCCTTCCTCTAGCCAGCAAGCATGATACTCCCAACGAGGAAGGGATGGGTCTTGTCCACTTGGCATGCTATGGGACAGAGAAAGATGGGACCTGTGCAGTACCTGTAGGTCATGAGAAGGCCTTTGAGGGTTTAACATTCAGAAATAAGGACACATTTCTCCCCCAGAGGCCATGCACAGGCTGAATGCTGGGCTGCAGCCCTAGACCTGAAGGCAGGCTGGAGGCCAGGACCTGGGGGAGGTCAGCAATCTCAGGTTTTCCAGGGGAGACAACCAGGTAGTTAATATGCACACAGACTCCAGAATCAAAGGCACCTGGATACCTATTCACTCCATCACTATTAGCTCTGTGACTCAACGGTTTACGTAACCTCTCTGAGCCCCCATTTTTATCAAATGGAAAACCAATAGCACTAACTACATGATGGGCTGGGTGAATCAAATGAGACATTGTACTTGTAAAGTCCTTAACTGAGTGCCTGACCTGGAGCAAATTGTTTACCTCCCTAAACCTCAGGCTGCTCAGCCGTGAAAGAAGGATGTTATGTAGCCCCTGTGTCGCTGTGTTGTAAAGAGGATTAAAATGGATGATTCGCCGGGTATCTGGTATGTTGATTTTCATTGTTCTTGCCATTGCTTGGGCTCCCCGACTCAGAGCCATGTGCCCAGAGACTGATCTCTGGAAGGAAGTTGCTCCTGTGGGGAAAATCCTACCTCCAGACCCTGAAGGAAGCTGTGCCCCCTGCCCCCGCCATCTACACCTCCCTGTGAGGAAACGTATGGTTTCCTCCATATTTCCCTTGGTGATACTCAAAGGAATCCTCAGTCTCTATTAATAACCCTTCTTGATAGTGAGATCAGCACTCCTGACCCTCTGGTATCTGGAAGTCTGGCTGTGTGTGTGTGTGTGTGTGTGTGCGCACATGCACATATGTGCACACATACACTTTGGTTAGGGACAGATTTTCTTTAAATGACCAAGGGGTGATCACACAGATTCCTGAGAAGCTTCTGTCACTGGCAGATGACCACCATCTCTCTTCCTCTCCAACCCCACAGTGACCAGCAGGACTATTGACCAAGTTTCTTTTCTTTGGGGAATGGGTCATCTTGAATGTGTTCATGAAACTTTGGGCTAAAAATGTAAAATGGCAGACTGCCCTATGGCAGCTAAGGGGATCATTATTTCACTGCGAAGGTATTTTTCAGCGTTCTCACCGGGGAAACAGGCTGTGGCAGAACCTGCCGGCAGGCAGGAGGTAGAGCTGGAGGAATAGCCGGGGAGCCCTCCACCCCAGTTCTTCCAGAGGTGCTCACACCCAGCCGCTGAGGAGGCCTGGAAAACCAGCTCGTGACGTTATCAATGATTTCGGCAGCCATCGGTTTTAAGCACCTACTGTGTGCCAGGCAACGTGTCACATTATAGGTGATCCCTGTAACAGTGCCATAGTGGAGTGAAGCAGAAGGAACCCAGACTGTGGAGGTAGACAGTCTGGGTTACAGTCACCACCTGGGGGAGCTCAGGCAGTTCACGTAAGCCTCTGGGGCTCAGTCTCCTCACCCACCAAACAGGGATGACGGCACCTCCCTCCCGAGGTATGCGGGATACCAGCTCTCGTGGTTTGTGGGGGTTGATCGTGCACCATTCTTCCCAGCTCTGCAACCAGTGATGTCAAGTTGGCAGGCTGAAATTAACCATGGTGAAAATGTTTACACCACAGACATTGGCAAACCACACATCAAGGCTTGCTCTTTCTAGAGAGTCAGTTGTTAAATGTCTACCAGCACACCACTGCCTACTTGATATGCACAGAGACTTGGGGCAATAATGTCTGCACAGCACTTTGCACTGTGCCTAGCACATAAGTGCTTAGCAGTTGATAACTGTAATTATGATTCACATTTTCGTATAATAAAACTGATGCTCAGGGTGCCTGGGTGGCTCAGTCAGTGAAGCGTCTGCCTTCGGCTCAGGTCATGGTCCCAGGGTCCCGCATCGGGCTCCCTGCTCGGTGGAGAGTCTGCTTCTCCCTCTCCCTCTGCCCCTTCCTCCCGCTCGTTCTCTCTCTCCCTCCCTCTCTCTCTCTCTCTAGATATATATACATATATATATGTATAAATATAATAAATAAATATTAAAAATAAATTCAGAAAAAATAAAATAAAACTGATGTTCAGAGCAGTTGTATACCCTGCCCTGGGCCACAGAACGGATATGTGGCAGATGGTCTGGTTCGGTTTGGTACCACTGCTTGTTCCACTACTCTGCCCAGCCCCTCACACAGAGGTACTGTGAGAGTGGCAGAGAGAGGAGGAAGCCATGTTGACCCACTTGGTGACTCCTGGGTGGAGAAGCAGGGGCAGGAGCGGGAAGAACAGACCTGGAAGGATAATGGGACTCAGAGAGGCCAAGAAGCCACTTCAGGGTGGGCATGACATGAGCACAGACCCATGATGGGAAGGTGGCCCATGGGCAGGGTGAGGGGTATCTGCCTCCCTCCCGCAGCAAAGACCCAACCCAAGCCAAACTCAGAGTTTGAGTTCTTTATAGTTCTTTATATAGTTCTTTAGAATTCTTTCAATGTCAGCAGAACTTTGGGGCCTGCAGTGGTCTGCCTTTGGGTCTACACTGCCCCCCACTTAGCAATGCTGTCCTCCTCAAAGCCACTGCAACGTGCTCGTCCTTCCTGCAGTCTCCGGACAGACAGCTCCAACTGATCCAAACTGTGCCTCCGTGTTCCACATCGCACTGTTCAGTTACATGCTTAGAATTAAATCAAATATTACCTGGTTATATTTAAAAGTAAGTACTCAGGTTTTGGTTTGTTTTTTTCAAATAAAGTCATCATTGTCATTAGTCACAGCAGTACATTTATGGAGCATCCTTATCATATTAATTCTCTCTGTGCGGTTGCTATCATCATGCCCATTTGACAAAGGAGAAAAATGGAGGCTCAGAAAGACTCAGTGACTCTCAAGGCACCTCAGTTGGGAGATGGCTGTGGCAGAGCTCAGACCCAAGTCTGTCTGCCACCAGAGTTCCTATTTTTCACACCAAGTCGCCCACTCTTATTCCGGGGGCTGTTTTACAACACACTCAGCTTCCTGGCAACCACCTCTACTACAGCTTTCCCCAGAAAACCTTGCAAAAAAAAAAAAGATCCAGAATGCATGTTCTGATCAAGTGTTGCTCAAACAAATAGCTGCTTTCGGAAAGCACCCCAGGGCCGACAGAGTCACCCCCAGCATGACACACTGCTGTCGGGAACACACATTACCTGTTCTGTGCTCCCACGTTCGGGGCGGTTTCATCTCGGTGCACTCCCCAACGTGGCCAGCTCTGCCCAGGGCCCCCCGTGAGGCCGAGCAGCCGGGGCCCAGACATACGGGGAGCTGCACGTGAGCAACACAGCATGGCCAGGGGCACGCGTCCCAGGCGGGCTCCCACCGAGCCACTCCAGATAAACAATCAGAGGCTGGGGGCCGAGAGAGGCCAGCAGCTGCCCATGGGCTCCGCCTGTCACCAGGCAGCTGGGCCTAATGAAATAGCCACGTGCCTGGAATGGGGACATGGGCTCGCATCCTGACTACTAATGCCGGCGAGTGACCTTGAGCAAGCATGACCCGCGGCTCTCGGGCTCCCCGGCTGTCCAGTGGGAACAGCAAGAACGGCCTGGCCTACCTCATGCAGGAACACTGGTCATTTTACACAGCGCCCTTCTCAACTCGGCGCTCTTTCCGGGGGGGGTCTTCCGATGACTCCGGGCCAGCATTCTCCCCCATCTCAGCACTGCTAAAGGATTTGCTCTGATATTCTGGTTAGACACATAATCTATAATCCATTGTAGAAAACCCGGAAAATAGATTTAAAAACTGAAAATTACTCACAGTCCTGCCATTCATAAATACATATTCTTCTTATTTTTAGCCACCATGTTATACCTACGTAGATGGTTAAGAGACTTCCCTGCAGTTTTGCTCTTTTCATTTAGTACTATATCGAAACAATTCATGTCATTCAAAACATCTTTGTAGGGGCACCTGGGTGGCTCAGTCGTTAAGCGTCTGCCTTCGGCTCGGACCATGGTCCCAGGGTCCTGGGATCGAGCCCCGCATCAGGCTCCCTGCTCAGTGGGGAGCCTGCTTCTCCCTCTCCCACTCCCCCTGCTTGTGTTCCCTCTCTCGCTGTGTCTCTGTCAAATAAATAAAATCTTCAAAAAAAAAATCTTTATAGCCATCATTTTTATAGTCTGTAAAATATTCTATTGTATGCAAGTGTCCATCTGCTTAACCCTTGCCCTGTTCTTGAACATTTAGAAGGCTTCCGATATTCTGACACTATAAATTGTATTGTGTGAACATCTTTGTTCATAAAGCTTTCTCTTCTCCACTTCTGATCATTCCCTTAGACAGATTTCTAGAAATGAAACCATCTGGTCAAAAGGTAGCAACATTTTGAAGGCTCTCACAGCACACAGAAATGTAGCCGCAAAGTTTATCCCCTTCAGCGGCATGGGACGGGGCCAACCTTCTGCAGCCTTGCCATCATTCATCTCCTCTCTAAAAGTCTTGTTACTCTGATCCAGATAAAATGGATATTCATTGCTGCTTCATTCAGATTTTTTTTAATGACTTGTTAGGTGTTCTGCTCATTTTCTCAGTGGGTTTAATTCTGCTTTGCAGATTTGCTTGTTTTCCATTGCATAACCTGTATCTTATATCTAATCTTCTGAGAGACAAGGCCTGAACCTACAGGGGTGAACTGAACCAGAATTCCTTCTCTGGCCTTTGTTTAAAGGTTGCGATATGTTCTGTCACTTTCCCACCTTGACTGTCTGTCTTGCGGCTCTGTCTGGCTTCTCCTTTGCTGACTCACGATCTTAAAAGACCTCTGGGACAGCATCACACATCAGTGTTTGGCAGCCAGGAAAGAGTGTTGTGACAGCTTACCAATCTTCCTCCCCCCTACCCCCAGATGGTCCTTTTCTTCAGGCACTCTTTGTATCTTTGGCCCAAAATAGGCATGTCCAGCCCCAAACCCCAGCCAGAAGCACCACTTAGAGGTGTGTATCCTCCCTCCAGTCCCCAGTCACTCCTGCCAACGTATGAGATGGGGGAGACTGGCAAGAAGGGCTGGGCACATGCTCAGCTTAAGCCACCCTCTAGCACTTTCCCCAGTGGGGCTGCCTGCCTTCAAGATACCCATGCTTCTCCACGAGGAGAAGAGGAGCAGGAAGGACGTCAGATGCAGAGACCTCTCTCTGCCATCCCACCTCACCATCCACAATGCTGGTGTTGAGGTCCCTCCCTAACTTCCAGAAGTCTCCAACAGAAGGAAAGAACTCTTGGCACCCCAGACTCTTCAATACCCACAAAGGTGGTTTTGTGTAGGAAGAGGCTATACCAGTGGTCTTTCTGCCCTCTTCTAGAACCAGGTGAGAGTACAGGAGGTTAACAAATAAGTAATTTCTAAAATCTATGAAATTGACTTTTTCTCTTAGACCATTATTTTTCAAATCTGTTTCTAAATTTTGAGGGCTATGGTTGGGGTACACTTGTAAAAAAAAAATTCTGTGATTGATTTCCATTAGAAAAACATTGCTAAACAAAGTAAATGGGTTGGTTACCCACAGGACTTCTCAGAGCCTTTAGTATGCTGATATATGTTGTGACTCTTCAAGAGGAGGTTAAGGAATGTGCTTCTCAAACATCCTTCATTTCTGGGGCACCTGGATGGAACAGTTGGTTGAGTGTCCAACTCAGGTTCAGCTCAGGTCATGACCTCAGGGTCCTGAGATTGAGCCCTGGGTCGGACTCCACACTCAGCATCGAGTCTGCTTGAGATTCTCTCTCCCTCTCCCTCTGCCCTTCCTGCTCGTTCTCTCCCTCCCTCTCTCTCTCAAATAATAAATAATAATAAAATTGGCTTTAAAAAAAATTCCTGATTTCTAAACCCTCTATCTGGGGGCATCTTACAGGACATGCCTTGGACAACCTGCATTATGCAGCCTAAGATGTCCCTTTGCCAGATGTTTATAATACTTCCCAGGAGAGGGGCACCTGGGTGGCTTAGTCTGTTAAGCATCTGCCTTCAGCTCAGGTCATGATCCCAGGGTCCTGAGATCAAGTCCCACATCAGGCTCCTTGCTCAGTGGGGAGTCTGCTTCTCCCTCTCCCTCTGCCACTCCCCCTGCTTATGCTCTCTTGTTCTCTCTTGTGCATGCCCTCTCTCTCACACACACGCATTCTCAAATAAATAAAATTAAAAAAAAAAAATACTTCCCAGGAGAGGGGGCTTCTTGTCAGAAAGGAAGCTCTGATCCAATCTCTTCCTCCCTTTATCCCAGTGCATGGCCTTGTACTCAGTCTGCCTAGATGGCATAGGGAAGAGGTAGGCAAACTTTTTCTGTAAAGAGCTAGAATGTAAATATTTTAGGTTTCGCAGCCATATGGTACCTGTTGCAACTACTCTGCTCTGCTGTCATAGCATGAAAGCAGTCATAGACAAGATGTAAACAAATGGGCATGGCTGTGTTCTAATAAAACTTTATTTACAAAAACAGGTGGTGGGCCACATTTGGCCCATGGGCTAAGTTTTCTGACCCTTGATGTGGGGCACCTCAGACCAGGGAGAAGAACCTCCAGGAACTGAGTGTGAACTATGTTGGAGAGAGCAAAGTCATGACAATCTTCCAGAGGTTAACCCACTCTCAGATGAGGAAGCATCACCTACAGACTGCCATAGTGCAACTTATGGGCAAATGCTGTGTGCCCTTCCAGCTTTGGGACTCTGAGGACATGGCCACCCCCAATACCTAGTGCTGCTGGCCTGTGATCATAGAAAGTCTCTAAACCCCAAAGCCTCAAGGGAAGCCATGTGAGACCCATGTGAAATCCACAGCATTCCTGGGGATGTGGATTCACTTGGGTAAACTGAGGGTCAGTGGCCTTATCCAAACCAGATACTTAATTGGAGAGCAGCTGCTGCAGACCTCGGGGCAGGAGAGTGGAGCTGAATTCTGTCCACATCCCGCCATGGTGTTCTTCTCCTGGGCCGACTCGGGGGAAATGCGCAGGGAATCTCAGGACTGTCAGCAATGCAAACCCCACAATGTTGCACCACGTGGGCTGAACAGGCTTCAGAGACATCAAAACAAGCACCTTTCTCTGTAAGTTGGGGCTCAACCTCCAGCCCATGATGGAGGAATCCTCGTAGTCTTGCCATTCAGAAATCAAGCATTTTGTTTGCAGTGTAAGGGGCCAGACTGGGAGGGGCATGGCTGCAGACAAAACCAGCTTAGAAAGTTTGACCCAGAAATGGAGGCCTGGATGTCTATTGAGAACTTACCATACATCAGGCATCTTTCATACAAAAACACAGATTCTTATCTGCAGGGTAGATATGACCCCATCTTATGATAGAAAACTGAAGGTTTATGTGAGTTGTCAAAGTTTACATAGCTAGTAGGGGTCAGAGCTGGGATTTGGGCCCAGATCTCTGTGACCCCATTGGTCTTCCACATGCCCCAAGCTGCCAATCTTCTCTCCTTCACTAGTCCTCTCCCTCTTCTTAGGCTACTTCTAGGGCCATGGTCCTGAGTTGAGTTAGGGGCTCTCCACAGCTCTGTCCATTCCTGCCTGTACCTTCTAAGCCATCCCAGGCCTTGGAGAGGCTGGTGCAGGTGGTCTAATTAATAGGATGTGAGGTTTTCCCAGATTCTGAAGTTTCCATGTAGAGACCTCATATCACAGCATGATAAGAAGTCGGTGGCCAAGCTCTGCAAGCCCCCTCCACAGACACAGGCTCTCTGGATACTTACCCTGTTCCACGTCCCTGGCTTCCCTGACCCGCACAGCCCGCACATTGCAGTACCCACCCCATCAGTAGGCCTTAGGCAGTGAGGGCCCTCTAGGGCTGTAAAGCTTGGACAGGCCAGCAGCCACCTGCATAGTCTCCTGGGTGGAGGGATTCTACACCCCCATAATCTTTCTGGTGCTAACGCACAGCATTTGCCCATAAGTTGCACTATGGCAGTCTGTAGGTGATGCTTCCTCATCTGAGAGTGGGTTAACCTCTGGTGCTAAAAGATAAAAATCTTTTATTTTTACCGTAAGTCCTAATTTGTAACTCAGAAAATACACACAGTGACCGTGTTTGGGGAAATAACTATGGTAACCTAAGGTTGACAAAGAACTTGGGAGCTAGTTCTACATGGAAGAGGCTGCCTGGAAGGGTCAGGCTGGAAGATGTAGAAATACTGAACTTCCTGGGTCATCTCCAGAATTAAGGGAGACTCTGGGATAAGATGTCTAAAATGAGATTTTGCTAGAAAGGCTCATATATGGGTTGACAGGCCTTCTTTCTCATTAAATCTTCCACAGATCCTAGCCCAGAACTAGCAACATAGGAGGCTGAATAGAGCTTTTTTTTTTTCTTCTCTGATGGATGAAATTAAGAGTCAAATGAGAATAAAATGCAAACATCACTGTTGTCTTGGAGCATGCTCCCTAGAAACAGAGCTGGAGAGGGGGTCTGTATTGGGGGTATGCACTCAGGAAAGGGGACTGAGGGAAGCATGCAGAGCAGGGGAAGAGCTGAGCACATTGTAGTCTCAGTTTGATCTCATGGGGACCTCTGAAGCACCGATTGAAACAGAAAGTCAGTTCCTCCTAGAGTCAAGGGGCACAGCATTTTGTATACCTATCCTCTAAATCAGAGTCAATCTTTGATAGACAGTCCCTGGTGTAACCTCCTGAACAGGGTGGTTCCCTTTCAGCTGAAGGCAGTTCTCTGGAAAACAGTGGCTATGAACCATGAGCAGCCAATACACACAACACTTGGGGTATACTTGCCTGGTGAAGGGGATCTCAGCAGGGCACCAACAGCATCCATCATAATTATCAAAATTATAAATTAAATTTGCAGGCCAGAACCAATTGGGTGCCAAGTGCTTCACAATTAACCACAGTCAGATAAAACTAAATGAAATCAAAGAGGCCTTTCCACATTCTTTTCAACAAGGCCTGTATTAAAGACCATCTGTGTAGAAAGCCGGCTAGGGATTGTAGGGCAACCAGAGAACTTGCCCTCCAGGAGCTATAATCTACTTAAAGAGTCAAATGGTTAAATAAGAAAATTACACAATCATGGTAAAGTCCAATTATATATCCAAATAAAGTCAAAACTATCATTAGGCAGTATTTTGTACCTGCCAATGGGCCTGAATAAGAAACACAAGCAAACAAACTCCATGAGCTAAAATATAAAAGGGAAGAAGAATGTGTTTTGGCCAAGTCAGGGAAAGTTTCATGGAGGTTCTCCATAGGTCTGAGCTGGAAGAGATCTTCAAAACCACCCAACCAAGGAAATAATTGTTAGACATGAGCCTCTCCCTCAGCCATGGCAGCACCTCTAATCAACCATGATTCTCTTTTTAACTAAGCCCAGAAATGCACTGTTCCAAAGAGAGTACAGCCCATCAACCCAAAATGGTCCCCAAAATGGCACCCAAAATGAAAACTGCCATCATTGTCCATCAACAAGAGAGGAAATGGTCACAGCACATCTAGCCACCTAGTTCCCACCCAGGGGCTTAACAAAGGACTAAAACTAGAGCCCAAAGCCCAGCCTCCCAAGCCTGGTCTTTCCCGGGCCTTGGGTGGATGCACTGGGGCCTCCCAAGTATGTCTCATATGCTTGGAACCCCAGATCCCTCTGGGAGAATCTCTTTCCTGTGTCAGCTGGAATTCTTCCTTAGCAGAAACCCAGATCCTGAGCAGTCCCAGAGCAGTTCTCAGAAACCAAGAAGGAACCTCCCTGAGGGGTGAAAGCTCTGTCCCAGTACCACCTGGAGTGGTGAGTGTGGTTCCACAGAGGGAGGTCCTCTTTTTTCTGAGAAGAGAGGGATATGGAGTACGAAAGGTAAAACAACCATATCTGGCTCGGTCAACGGAGTTGAATTAGCTCCGGGAGGTAGGAGGCTGAGCCCATCCCCCAGCCGCAGTGAGTGTGGGCTGCTGATGGCTCCGGGGGCCCCATTCTCTCCAGAACTGCCCTGGGCTCTGTCCCAGAGGTTATGTGCCCCCATCTACCAGGAGATGGGTGTCCCATGATTCTTTGATAGTCCCTTGGTGGCGCCTAAGTAGAATTAACTCCGCTCAGTTAGCAAGTCACATTAAGTCATGGGTCCCAAAACTTGAGAATACAGGAGAATCACCTGAGAGCAGGGGCCCTTTTACAAATCGACTCTCAGGCCTCCTGCACAGGGTGAGTGAGAGATTACAGTGAGAGCAAGCAGTCTAGCCCTGCACAGAACTCCTTCGGCGACAGAACTGGCTGACAGTGGTTTCTATGGTAAAAACCAAACTCCTAGTCTCTGGCCTTCAAGATTGTTCAAGGTATAGCCCCCACCGTCCAAATGCATCTCTCCCTGCTCCTCCACTGTCTGTGCTCCCCCATAAGGAACTGACCAGAGCCCTGCTTCTTCCCACCTCAGGGCCCTCACAGAAGCTGCTCCTTCCACAAGGAGAGCTCTGACCCCACTCTCAACCCAGTCAATCCTCACTTCATATTTCATTTCAAAGGTCATGTCTTCGGGGGGCCTTCCCTAATACCCCCCCAAATCAGACTAGATTCCCACCCTGAAAAACTGCACTTGTGTAATGATCTGCCTACTGCCCGCCTTCCCCTCCAGGCTGTAAGCTGCCTGAAGGCATGGATATGATCTGTTTTTGTTCACTGCTTTAGCCCGGTGCCTGGCACAGGTAGACACCAACTACAGTTGTTTGGCCAAATGGCCTTGCTATTGCGCTATTGTTCATATGTGGCTAGCGCACCCTCCACCGTTCCTCACAAATGTTCACTGAGTATCTACTGTGGGCCGGGCCCTAGCCTGAGTTCTGGGCACATGGGGATGAACGAGACATCTGGTGCTCACCTTCTGGCTCATATGTGGATGTTTGGCTTGTGGGCACCAAGGCCTTTAGACATGACCTCTTTGGAATGTCAAAGGCTGTTGTCCAACTTTTGAGCCTGAAATCTTCAGTCTAAAGCAAGGTAATGTATCCAGCCCCCCATGACGTTCCCTCCCCTACATCCCTGTCATAACAGAAGGGTGGTTTGGGCCGATCTGTGGTGATGCTGGGAACATAGTGAGTGAGAGAGAACCGGCAAATTTAGCTCAGAATAACTTGGTAAAATGCTCTCTCTGTGACGGGGTCAGATGAAAACTTGACACCTGCGGCATATCTAACTCCCAGGACTGGAAATTTTTCCCAAGCTTCTTAACAATGGTTTGTTCTCATTTTAAGCTGCCTTAGACCACCCCCACCCCCACCCCCACAAGGTACCTGTGGTATCCCACGGTGCTGGCCTAATCCAAGTCGGTCTTCCTACTGGGGGACATCTAGAGCACTGTCCTCCGCATGTCACTCTGTGGCTTTGGATCCTTTGGCCTAAACTAACTCTGTTTTTCTAAAACCAGAAAGGAAGCATCGCGGCTAAGTCCAAAAAGGAGAAACAAAGGGAGCAGTGCCTCTCTGCCCAGGGTGCGGCGAGGATGGGCAGCTAGGAGGAGGAGATTCAGCAAGGCCCCGGGACGCCAGTGGACGCAGAGGTATGCGCACCTCCCGCCCCCTGGAGCAGTAGGTGCGCCGGCCGCCGCTCAGGCTGCCAGGAAGATCAATCCGCGGCAGCTGGGGACCGTGAGCGTGGGCAGGGGTTCAAGCGTCGGACCAGCCTCACAGGCCTCAGCCGAGGCTGGCCTTCTGGGAAGACAGAGGAAGCCACTGCCTCTAGGGTTAGGGTGGGGGTGCAGTGGGCCCCCCCCCAAACACCTGTCCTTCTGGCTTACTTCAGAGCCCAAAACTTGCCCCTGCATGCTCCTCTGGACTGGGTCCTCCACCGCAAGTCCTTAATCAGACATCATGGAGCACACCAGGGGAGGTCATTCTTTACTCTGGCAAACCAGCGATGCCTCACATTGACACACAATGAAAATACCTAGGGAGATTTAAAAAATCCAGGACAGGCCACACCACACCAGGCCAATTAGATCAGAACCTGCGGGACAGGGATCAGGCGTGAGCATTGTAACTCCTTAGGTGTTTCCAGTGTGCGGTCAGGTCTGGTGAGGATTCACTTCTCAGGGAGGCCCCGTCTGAGAGCCAGAGGACGGCACACAGGTGTGGAGGTGTCCCACTGATGTAGTCAGACGTCATCTGCATCCCCACAACAGACACGCGGGGGGACTTTATCATCCCCGCAGTGAGCGGTCCTGAGCTTGAGGAAGCGGAGCAACAGGGAGGGCGCCTACTCCAGCGGGGCCCCAAAGCCTTCGTTCTTCTCAAGATTCCACCCGCCACCCGGGATGGCTGGCAAGGAACAAGAAGTAATTGGGGACACCTGAGGACACTGTAGCAATCGTGTCATCAGAGGGGTGCCAAGGGCCCTGGCCAGCCTGGGCTTAGCACTCCCACAGCCAAAGGAACGAGGTGAGCAGCAGCATGCTTTCTGCCTCGGAAGAGTCATGGTTTGTCTGGAACCTCCTCTCTATATACGTTGTGCATTTGTTTTAGGTAACACTGACCACCAGCACCAGCTTTGTACGCAGGCAGAACAAAGGACCTCCTAAACGTTGTAACCAGAGAGGCAGCAGAAAGACAGCTAAATGCCCTCCCCATCCCCTTTCCCCACGGTTTGAAATTCCACTGTCAGGACTCCGGGGGTGCCTAACAGGTTAAACGACCGGCTCCCAAGCTTTGCTGCACATTAGAATCACTTGGGGAGTTTTAAAACTCCCATTGCTCAGGACACACCCCATATCGATTAAGTCAGAACGTCTGGAGATGGGAGTCAGGCATCAGTAGTTTTAAAGGTCCTCAGGTGATGCCTACATGTGACAAAGTTTGAGAGCCGCTGGGTCAGGCAGGGCTCTCTGGGGGGGCCCCTTATAGCAAGAGGCCAAGGGACCCTCTATTGCCCCACCCTGTCACTGCCCCCAGCTGCTTCTGCAGCATGGTTCAGCCGGTCAGTTCTTTGCCCCCTGCCTGGGTAGGCGGTAGCTGCTCACAGCACTTTTTTTCTCCATCACTGAGGCCAGCTCTGAAAATGCTTGTTAGGCTGACATATATGTCTCTTCCCCCCTCTTTTCTGGAGCAGGAGTGTTCAAACCTGAGCAAACATCAGAAGCACCTGGAGGGCTTGTTAAACACAGATCACTGTGGGCGCCCCCCCCCCCCCCCCCCCCCCCCCCCCCCCCCCCCCCCCCCCCC